>NW_026511630.1:0-45600 GCF_027579735.1 Bombina bombina
TTATAACAAATATGATAGGTGGCACTAGTTGGCAAGTGGGCCTGGCACACACGCTGGCAGGCAGGCAACTTCAATTAGATTACACTAGCAGACTGATGTTTCACAGTCAAAAAAGTTTTTTTTAAAATATTTACACTACTGTTATAACAAATGTGATTGGTGGCACTAGTTGGCAAGTGGGCCTGGCACACACGCTGGGAGGCAGGCAACTGCAATTAGATTACACTAGCTGACTGATGTTTCACAGTCAAAAATTTTTTTTAAAAAAATATTTACAATACTGTTATAACAAATATGATTAGTGGCACTAGTTGGCAAGTGGGGCTGGCACACATGCTGTCAGGCAGGCAACTTCAATTAGATTACACTAGCAGACTGATGTTTCACAGTCAAAAAACTATTTTTTTAAAATATTTACACTACTGTTATAACAAATATGATTGGTGGCACTAGTTGGCAAGTGGGCCTGGGCACATGCTGGGAGACAGGAAACTGCAATTATAATACACTAGCTGACTGATGTTTCACATTCAAATTTTTTTGTTTTTTTCGATATTTACAAGTTTATATTTTAAATATTTACAATACTATTATAACAAATATGATTGGTGGCACTAGATAGCAAGTGGGCCTGGCACACAAGCTGGCAGGCAACTTTAATTAGATTACACTAGCAGACTGATGTTTCACAGTCCAAAAAGTTTTTTTTAAAATATTTACACTACTGTTATAACAAATATGATTTGTGGCACTAGTTGGCAAGTGGGCCTGGCCCACACGATGGGAGGCAGGCAACTGCAATTAGATTACACTAGCTGACTGATGTTTCACAGACAAAAAAGTTTTTTTAAAAAATATTTACAATACTGTTATAACAAATATAATTGGTGGCACTAGTTGGCAAGTGGGCCTGGCACACACGCTGGCAGGCAGGCAACTGTAATTCAATTGCACTAGCAGACTGATGATTCACAGTCAAAAAAGGTTTTATTTTAATTATTTACACTACTGTTATAACAAATATGATTGGTGGCACTAGTTGGCAAGTTGGCCTGGCACACACGCTGGGAGGCAGGCAACTGCAATTAGATTACACTAGCTGACTGATGTTTCACAGTCAAAAAAGTTTTTTTTTTAATTATTTACAATTCTGTTATAACAAATATGATTGGTGGCACTAGTTGGCAAGTGGGCTTGGCACACATGCTGGCAGGCAGGCAACTGCAATTCAATTGCACTAGCAGACTGATGATTCACAGTCAAAAAAGTATTTATTTTAAATATTTACACTACTGTTATAACAAATATGATTGGTGGCACTAGTTTGTGAGTGGGCCTGGCACACACGCTGGCAGGCAGGCAACTTCAATTAGATTACACTAGCAGACTGATGTTTCACAGTCAAAAAATATTTTTTTTTAATTATTTACACTACTGTTATAACAAATATGATTGGTGGCACTAGTTGGCAAGTGGGCCTGGCACACACGCTGGAAGGCAGGCAACTGCAGTTAGATTACACTAGCTGACTGATGTTTCACAGTCAAAAAAGTTTTTTTTTTAATTATTTACAATACTGTTATAACAAATATGATTGGTGGCACTAGTTGGCAAGTGGGCCTGGCACACACGCTGGCAGGCAGGCAACTGCAATTAAATTGCATTAGCAGACTGATGATTCACAGTCAAAAATGTTTTTTTTTTTAATTATTTATAATACTGTTATAACAGATATGATTAGTGGCACTAGTTGGCAAGTGGGCCTGGCACACACGCTGGCAGGCAGGCAACTTCAATTAGATTACACTAGCAGACTGATGTTTCAGTCAAAAAAGTTTTTTTTTAAATATTTACACTACTGTTATAACAAATATGATTGGTGGCACTAGTTGGCAAGTGGGCCTGGCACACACGCTGGGAGGCAGGCAACTGCAATTAGATTACACTAGCTGACTGATGTTTCACAGACAAAAAAGTTTTTTTAAAAAATATTTACAATACTGTTATAACAAATATAATTGGTGGCACTAGTTGGCAAGTGGGCCTGGCACACACGCTGGCAGGCAGGCAACTGTAATTCAATTGCACTAGCAGACTGATGATTCACAGTCAAAAAAGGTTTTATTTTAATTATTTACACTACTGTTATAACAAATATGATTGGTGGCACTAGTTGGCAAGTTGGCCTGGCACACACGCTGGGAGGCAGGCAACTGCAATTAGATTACACTAGCTGACTGATGTTTCACAGTCAAAAAAGTTTTTTTTTTAATTATTTACAATTCTGTTATAACAAATATGATTGGTGGCACTAGTTGGCAAGTGGGCTTGGCACACATGCTGGCAGGCAGGCAACTGCAATTCAATTGCACTAGCAGACTGATGATTCACAGTCAAAAAAGTATTTATTTTAAATATTTACACTACTGTTATAACAAATATGATTGGTGGCACTAGTTTGTGAGTGGGCCTGGCACACACGCTGGCAGGCAGGCAACTTCAATTAGATTACACTAGCAGACTGATGTTTCACAGTCAAAAAATATTTTTTTTTAATTATTTACACTACTGTTATAACAAATATGATTGGTGGCACTAGTTGGAAAGTGGGCCTGGCACACACGCTGGAAGGCAGGCAACTGCAGTTAGATTACACTAGCTGACTGATGTTTCACAGTCAAAAAAGTTTTTTTTTTAATTATTTACAATACTGTTATAACAAATATGATTGGTGGCACTAGTTGGCAAGTGGGCCTGGCACACACGCTGGCAGGCAGGCAACTGCTATTAAATTGCATTAGCAGACTGATGATTCACAGTCAAAAATGTTTTTTTTTTTAATTATTTATAATACTGTTATAACAGATATGATTAGTGGCACTAGTTGGCAAGTGGGCCTGGCACACACGCTGGCAGGCAGGCAACTTCAATTAGATTACACTAGCAGACTGATGTTTCAGTCAAAAAAGTTTTTTTTTAAATATTTACACTACTGTTATAACAAATATGATTGGTGGCACTAGTTGGCAAGTGGGCCTGGCACACACGCTGGGAGGCAGGCAACTGCAATTAGATTACACTAGCTGACTGATGATTCACAGTCAAAAAAGTTTATATTTTAAATATTTACAATATTGTTATAACAAATATGATTGGTGGCACTAGTTGGCAAGTGGGCCTGGCACACACGCTGGCAGGCAACTGCAATTCAATTGCACTAGCAGACTGATGATTCACAGTCAAAAAAGTTTTTATTTTAAATATTTACACTACTGTTATAACAAATCTGATTGGTGGCACTAGTTGGCAAGTGGGCCTGGCACACATGCTGGGAGGCAGGCGACTGCAATTAGATTACACTAGCTGACTGATGTTTCACAGTCAAAAAAGTTTTTTTTAAAATATTTACAATACTGTTATAACAAATATGATTGGTGGCACTAGTTGGCAAGTGGGCCTGGCACACACGCTGGCAGGCAGGCAACTGCAATTCAATTGCACTAGCAGACTGATGATTCACAGTCAAAAAAGTTTTTTTTTAAATATTTACAATACTGTTATAACAAATATGATTAGTGGAACTAGTTAGCAAGTGGGCCTGGCACACACGCTGGCAGGCAGGCAACTGTAATTCAATTGCACTAGCAGACTGATGATTCACAGTCAAAAAAGGTTTTATTTTAAATATTTACACTACTGTTATAACAAATATGATTGGTGGCACTAGTTGGCAAGTGGGCCTGGCCCACACGATGGGAGGCAGGCAACTGCAATTAGATTACACTAGCTGACTGATGTTTCACAGACAAAAAAGTTTTTTTAAAAAATATTTACAATACTGTTATAACAAATATAATTGGTGGCACTAGTTGGCAAGTGGGCCTGGCACACACGCTGGCAGGCAGGCAACTGTAATTCAATTGCACTAGCAGACTGATGATTCATAGTCAAAAAAGGTTTTATTTTAAATATTTACACTACTGTTATAACAAATATGATTGGTGGCACTAGTTGGCAAGTTGGCCTGGCACACACGCTGGGAGGCAGGCAACTGCAATTAGATTACACTAGCTGACTGATGTTTTACAGTCAAACAAGTTTTTTTTTTAATTATTTACAATACTGTTATAACAAATATGATTGGTGGCACTAGTTGGCAAGTGGGCCTGGCACACACGCTGGCAGGCAGGCAACTGCAATTCAATTGCACTAGCAGACTGATGATTCACAGTCAAAAAAGTTTTTATTTTAAATATTTACACTACTGTTATAACAAATATGATTGGGGGCACTAGTTTGTGAGTGGGCCTGGCACACACGCTGGCAGGCAGGCAACTTAAATTAGATTACACTAGCAGACTGATGTTTCACAGTCAAAAAATATATTTTTTTTAATTATTTACACTACTTGTTACAGAAGCATTCGTTATTTTGTTGTGAAGAGCTTATTTCCCAGCAGCAATGCCTGAACCAGCAAGCCAGCGCCTAAGAAGGGCTCCAAGAAAACCGTAACAAGTATCATTTCATAAAGAGTTAACTCTTTTTTTTCAGCTTTTAGAAACTATTGCCTAAATACACATTTGCTGGCCTCAGCTCTAAGTTTAGGGATAACCAATCCCATTGTCTAATCACCTCTGGAGCCAGACTGCTAATTGATAAGATGAACTTGTAAACTTGTTATCTTAAGTACTGTAATCCTATTGTGGCCTGTCAAAGGACAGTGCTCTCTATCTAAATGTGTGATGGGGGATTTTGTGCTTCCGCCCCTCTCCCCCTGGGAGTGCCCTGTGTGCATGTAACCTTAATAAAAAGCAGGCTGGGCATCCCAGTCCTGAGTTCTTGTTTGACCCTCAATCGCAGCGTTGACTCGTTTTTGTGGGCAGAAGGGTATCCTAGCTGTACTGCAGCTAAGGGAGATTATTCTATATTTGCGAGACTCACATAGAATACTATGGAAAGCAGCTTCTCCCCTCTTTAGCAATAGGGATCCAGGCTACTAAGCGGTCCATCTCTCAGCGAGACTAAGGGTAACCGTAACATTTGGCGGCAGCGGCGGGATTTTCCTGGATTTCCTAGGAGAGGTACAGAACGGATGGAGAGCGCTTACGAGAAATTGAAGCGTACAACCCTAAAGGATTTACTTGAAAGCAGAGGGGGGTACTCCAGCAACCGGCCGAGGAGAGAGCTGATCGCAGAATTGACCGAACTGGATCAGAGCTTCACAATGGCGGAAACACCGACCACGATTAGTGACGAAAAAACCAGGATTGTTCGGGAAAGGCTCTCATTATACGGGCCGAACCCCTCCATGGAATTGGTACAGCAGTTGATGGCGGAGGCGGACGAGGATATACGAGAGACTCGAGCCCACGAACTCAACCTAGCGAACGCACACCGCAATGCTGAAGCCCCGCACATAATCATCCCTGTCGAAAATGCTGGGAGGCCCAAGATACCCTATGCGGCATTTCGACCCTTTCTAGAGAGCGAGACAGGGATTGATGAATATTTGGCGGACTTCGAAAGGCAATGTGCCCTGCACCAGATTCCCAACAGAGAGTGGCCCACGATATTGTCTGGGAAACTATCCGGGAGAGCCCTGGAAGCCTTTCGTACTCTGGGTGCTGAGGAAGTGACACAGTATGAGCTAGTTAAGGAGACACTGTTGCGATGGTACGCTATAACTCCGGACACGTATCGCCGACAGTTTCGGGGCACGGAAAAGAAGCCTAACGATACCCATATGGAATGGGCGCACCGAATGCGGAGAGCGGCAAATCACTGGCTGAGCGGAAGTAAAGCGGTGACTGGGGAGGAAATTTTACAATTGTTTCTCTTAGAACATTTTTATAATGGCATGGAACAGCAAGGGAAGGAATGGCTGCGAGACAGGCGGCCTTCTACCTTAGAAGAAGCAGCCAAATTGGCCGATGAACATTATGACTCCCGTCTTCACGAACCCATGAACTACCGAGCTCCAGCACGGGTCGAACCCAGAGAGGTTTACCGTGCACCCCCTCGTGCTGAATTCCGAGCCCCGGTGCCCACAGGGCCCGTCCGACACTGAGGACCACCCAATAACAGCTCTGAGCGTCCCAGACCGACTTGCCACCGACGCAAGCAACCAGGGCATTTCATGGCTAGCTGCCCCCTTAATACGCACCAGACACCCAGGAATTACAATTACCCCTCTGGGTCCTATCGTCCGGCCCGGGCCCTCTGTGTTAACCAAGAGGCCCCTATGGAGGGATATGTGGGGCCGCTTCACGAGGCAGACCCTGTATATGCTGCCTCAGATAACCGCCAGCACCATCGGCAGAGGGTATGGCTCGAGGGGCGATCTACCGAGGGATTGCGAGACACAGGGGCTACTATCACGCTGGTACAGAGTCATTTGGTGCCAGAGCACAAGCGATCCGGACAGACTGTGGCCGTTAGAGTGGCGGGGGGGGATGTGTACAAAATTCCAGACCTATTAGAAAAGAGTCTCCCCACAGGTATAGTGGCGCAGGTTCAGATAGGGGACCGACTTAGCCCCACTGAAAGGGAGCAGCTCAACCAACTCCTCCAGTCCAAACACCTCACCTTCTCCTCGAAGCCAGGGTACACACTTTAACCACCCACCAGGTAGATACTCGGGGACAAGCTCCCTTGCGCCAGGCTCCGTACCGAATCCCCGAAGCAGTTAGGACAGGAATGAAGAAGGAGATCGATGAGATGCTCCAGCTCAGGGTAATTGAGCCCTCCGATAGTCCATGGGCCTCCCCAGTTGTCTTGGTGCCCAAGAAAGATGGGACCACCCGGTTCTGCGTAGACTATCGGAGGCTCAATGAAAATACCATGACGGACGCTTACCCTATGCCCAGGGTAGACGAGCTACTCGATCGTATAGCCAGGGGAAATTACCTGACCACTATTGACCTCTGCAAAGGTTACTGGCAGATTCCCCTGGCCCCGGAGGCAATCCCCAAGTCGGCATTCGTCACCCCATTCGGCTTATATCAGTTTAGGGTAATGCCGTTTGGGATGAAGAATGCCCCAGCTACATTCCAGCGCTTGGTGGATAGGCTCCTGGATGGCTTCCAGAGTTTTGCTTGCGCCTACCTGGACGACATAGCGATCCACAGTGAGTCCTGGGAGGACCACTTAGCTCATGTGGGAATGGTTCTGGATCAGATCCGGGCTGCTGGCCTGACTCTGAAGCCAGAAAAATGCCACTTTGGGATGGCCGAGGTACAGTACCTGGGTCACCGGGTGGGGTGTGGAAAGCAGCGACCAGAGCCGGCCAAAATAGAAGCTGTCGCCAATTGGCCCACCCCCATCACTAAGACTCAGGTCCTAGCCTTCCTGGGCACGGCAGGGTACTATAGACGGTTCGTACCAGACTACAGCACACTTGCCAAACCCCTGACTGACTTGACCAAGAAGAACTTACCTCGACAGGTCCTGTGGTCTCCCCACTGTGAAACGGCTTTCCAGGCTCTCAAAAATGCTCTAATTAACGCTCCTGTCTTGGCGGCCCCCTTAACAAACGTTTTATCGTCCATACAGATGCTTCCATGTTCGGGCTGGGAGCTGTCCTCAGCCAAGTAGGCGAAGATGGAGGGGAGCATCCAGTTGCTTACATCAGCCGGAAGCTCCTGCCCCGCGAAGTCAGCTATGCAGCGGTCGAAAAGGAGTGTTTGGCTTTGGTGTGGGCATTAAAGAAATTGACTCCCTATTTATATGGTCAGGAGTTCACTCTGGTCACCGACCATAACCCGTTGGTGTGGCTGAACCGGGTCTCTGGAGATAACAGCAGGCTATTACGTTGGAGCTTATCGTTGCAACCCTTCAATTTCACCATTACTTACAGACCTGGGAAACAGAATGGCAACGCCGACGGGTTGTCCAGACAAACCGACCTCAGCCCCGCATAACCAGCGGTCTGGACAGCCTTAGTCTGCCCCGAAAAGGGGTCAGACCGTGTCTGCCAGAGTGTTCCACAGAAAGGGAGCACTGTTACAGAAGCATTCGTTATTTTGTTGTGAAGAGCTTATTTCCCAGCAGCAATGCCTGAACCAGCAAGCCAGCGCCTAAGAAGGGCTCCAAGAAAACCGTAACAAGTATCATTTCATAAAGAGTTAACTCTTTTTTTTCAGCTTTTAGAAACTATTGCCTAAATACACATTTGCTGGCCTCAGCTCTAAGTTTAGGGATAACCAATCCCATTGTCTAATCACCTCTGGAGCCAGACTGCTAATTGATAAGATGAACTTGTAAACTTGTTATCTTAAGTACTGTAATCCTATTGTGGCCTGTCAAAGGACAGTGCTCTCTATCTAAATGTGTGATGGGGGATTTTGTGCTTCCCCCCCTCTCCCCCTGGGAGTGCCCTGTGTGCATGTAACCTTAATAAAAAGCAGGCTGGGCATCATAGTCCTGAGTTCTTGTTTGACCCTCAATCGCAGCATTGACTCGTTTTTGTGGGCAGAAGGGTATCCTAGCTGTACTGCAGCTAAGGGAGATTATTCTATATTTGCGAGACTCATATAGAATACTATGGAAAGCAGCTTCTCCCCTCTTTAGCAATAGGGATCCAGGCTACTAAGCGGTCCATCTCTCAGCGAGACTAAGGGTAACCGTAACACTACTGTTATAACAAATATGATTGGTGGCACTAGTTGGCAAGTGGGCCTGGCACACATGCTGGGAGGCAGGCAACTGCAGTTAGATTACACTAGCTGACTGATGTTTCACAGTCAAAAAAGTTTTTTTAAAATTATTTACAATACTGTTATAACAAATATGATTGGTGGCACTAGTTGGCAAGTGGGCCTGGCACACACGCTGGCAGACAGGCAACTGCAATTAAATTGCATTAGCAGACTGATGATTCACAGTCAAAAATGTTTTTTTTTTAATTATTTATAATACTGTTATAACATATATGATTGGTGGCACTAGTTGGCAAGTGGGCCTGGCACACACGCTGGCAGGCAGGCAACTTCAATTAGATTACACTAGCAGACTGATGTTTCAGACAAAAAAGTTTTTTTTAAAATATTTACACTACTGTTATAACAAATATGATTAGATAGCAAAAGATGAGGCAGCAGTCGGTTCCTTGTGTGCATAAAAACCAATTCTTTATTCTTCTTGTTTAAAACATTACTTCACATCACAGCAAACAGGTAAAAGGAATGCAGGTGGTTGACTAGTTTCGGCAATGCCGTAATCATAAACCTGCAGTCACTTAAGAGGTGAACATATTTAAAGGGATTGCTTAACACAGTGATTGGTCAATGTTAATGGGAGGTTACAACCCCTCCCTTACATATTAACCTCTTACTAGTAAATTACTTGTTGCATCTAAATGCAGCATTTAACATGAAAATATTTCAACTATGGCTATAGAACATCAATTAAATCGCTTGTTTAATACAAAATACAATTTATAAATTTATACAATGCAATGATCTAGTAATCTTGCATTCCTTTTACCTGTTTGCTGTGATGTGAAGTAATGTTTTAAACAAGAAGAATAAAGAATTGGTTTTTATGCACACAAGGAACCGACTGCTGCCTCATCTTTTGCTATCTATTTATTTTGGGATGACAAGGAGTCCCTGTTCTTTGGCAGTTTGTCCCTTCGAAGATCCTCAAACTTCGGTTCTCACCGTGAAGTCAATACAGTGCAAGCACCGTGTCTCCTGGATGGTGATAGGCTGAAGGCGGCACACCCCCAACTACGCACAACCCCGATGACGTCACACGCCAAGCTGCGGAGGCCCGACGTTTGAAACTAGAAGCGGTACGGAGAGGAGTTAATTCCTATAGGTGAACCGGCGGCTCTAGCCGCAGATTGTCCCCATTTAGGATTATACCTCTGAGGAATTCGCCACTTTAAGTTTCTTTTGGGCCGTTAAGAAACCTCCTATGGCAGAAGGGTGAGTCTTTTACTTTCACCCTATTCCGCATCAGTGGATGCCTTGGAGGATTGAGGTTGTTGAAGCTTCCTTGGGGGGTGTGTATGTTAAGCCTATATGCCTGTTTTTCACGGAACATTGCCTTAAAGTGACATTTTAAACCGAAGTTCAGATATCCACTAGAGTGTGTTTGTTTCGCCTGGGATAATTTTCTATTGTTGTTATTGGTTTCCTTGATGCCCAGGGTTCCATAGATACTCAGGATCTGAGGACTGTTTGCCTTAATTCCAGTTACACATCTTTTCATAATATGGAAGCATCAGGTAACACACAGTTTTATTCCCTCTTACCACCCAATGATTCAGACTATGAAGGCTTAGAACTGGAGGACTTTTTTCGTAAAGAATCACAAGACATTAAATTGGGAGATTTGTTTTATTCCCTGGAGATTCTAAGGTTAAAAGAAATACGCTTGAAACTTGATACATGGCTTATTAACAAATATCTGGACTTGAATATGATCCCTAGGGGTTTGAGAGTCAGAAAGTTCCCTAACTTTGAAGTGGGAAACAATGATGATTTGATTTGTGAATGGAACAGTATTCTATCTGATTGTTCATTAAGATTAATGGGGGTACTTGTAAGGTTGAAAAGTGAACAGCTGCAGGCAGTCAGAAATGAAATCACAGTATTACAAGTAGAGCTTGAAAAATTTAAAGAAGCTAGCGAGTATTGCGAGTTTGATAAGATGTTGGTTGAAGTAGTGGAGACTTCTAGAAAAGAACTGATTAACACTAAACATAGTAAGTTTCTGCGAGACCAGAGGGATTACCATGAGAACAAAGTTTATATTTGGCATAAAAATAGAAGGCCTAGAAATAGACCTAATAAAAATAAAGCTAAAAATATTATAAACACTTCGGAGTCAGACAATGAAGAAGTGAAAGGTGGTCCCTCGGGTAAGCGCAGAAACTACAAACATAAAAAGAAGGTAACTTTTGTAACCACTGACACCACAGACGATGAACAATCTTCCTTTGCAGCTTCCACTTCAGGTGAAGACAATTCAGGGTCAGACAGTGAAGGAGCATTAGGGTTGCCTACTCCTGAGGTTCTAGCACAGGTCAGTATGATGAATGTGAATGAAAACCCCATAGGAATAGGAGCAAAGGGGGCCAAATCTAAGACCAATAGCCAAATGGGGCATAAATCACATACACATGCAGCTCTGAATGATGCTGCTAAAACTAAGAGTAATGTAAATATGGGGGCAACCCCAAAAGATAATACTCAGGTTTTTCGGTCGGCACTAAAACAACCGAGAGGAGGAGGGAGAGGCCACACCCACACCCAGATACAGCACAGGTATACCCTCAGGGAAAACAAGAACGGCAACAAAATAAAATAGGTAGTGTGGTTAATCTATCAACACACGAGCTTACAAAAGCAGAATATAGTGTTTTGAATTATGGATTGGGATTCTGTCCCAATAATAATTTCAATTTGTTTAACACCATTATTGATCTAAACAAATTTATTAGAAAATTGACCCTAGACAAACATTTTTCTACAAGTGCCGACACAAATGAAATCATGACAGAACAGATAGATGAAGTATATAATGTAACAAGTAGCACTAGAGAGAACAGGGATTTTTCTGAGACATGTGATATTATCACTTTGGAAAGTCTTTTACAAGATACTGATAATGGTGAAAGTCCAAATTTGATTAATTTTCCCAGATTTAAAAAACAGACAACCTTTTATCCCATACATAGTCGAGGGAAAGCACTTGAGTTGTTCCATAAATGTGTAGTTGATGATCTCACTAGTCTACACCAGTCAAACAAAGTCAGAAGTCACAATTTAACAGTAAATGAAAAATTGGCACTAAACAGCCTCAAAAGTAATGAATCTATCGTCATAAAAAAAGCCGATAAGGGAGGAAGTGTTGTTGTTATGGACAAAACAGCATATATTTCAGAAGCTAAAAGACAGCTAGAAGATACTACTACATATGTCACTCTAACCAGTAACCCAACTAATAGGTTTCAAAAAGAACTCTACAGTTTATTGGATGATGGCATGCAGTATGGCATTTTGGATGGGGAAACACTGAAATATCTATATGTGGTTAATCCTATCACTCCAGTGTTTCACCACCTGCCCAAAGTTCATAAATGTCTTTCCGATGTAAAGGGGCGCCCAATCGTTTCAGGCATTGGCTCCCTTTTGGAGCCATTGTCTGAATGGTTGGACGCCATCCTCCAACCAATTGTCCTCAACTTACATAGTTATATCAGGGACACGACACATGTATTGCAGCTCCTAGATGATTTCATATGGACCACAGACCATAGTTGGTTGGCGGTGGATGTGGTATCATTATACTCCAGTATTCCACAAGATTTGGGAGTAAAAGCCATTAAATATTTTCTGGAGCTGCACTACAACATGGAGGAATACCTAATGGATTACATACTTAGGGTTACTACCTTTTTGCTGCAGCACAACTACTTCCTTTTTGAGGGCACTTACTATCTGCAGAGACAGGGCACGGCAATGGGGGCAAAATTTGCCCCCTCCTATGCCAACATTTTTATGGGTTGGCTGGAAAGGTGCTTTGTCTATGCAGATAGTAATCCCTATAGGAGACATATCAGCCTGTATAGGCGCTTTATTGACGATTTACTTCTGATATGGAAATCGAGTGAGGCAGAGGCAAGTGACTTTGTGCGCTACCTTAATGAAAGTGAAAATGGAGTGAATTTCACTTTTGAGTGGAATAAATCAACCATTAACTATCTGGATGTCACCCTTAGAGGGGTTGCTGACACAGGAAAAGTCATCACCCGCCTCTATAGGAAGCCTATTTCGGGTAACACACTCCTGCATAGCAGAAGTGCTCACCCGAAGCATGTTTTCCGAGGGATAGCCAAAGGTCAGCTATTGCGGACAAGACGTATCTGTAATACTGAGACAGACTTTGAGGAAGAGAGTACACACATGGTAAATCGATTGATAGAGAGAGGGTACCAGCCCAATATGGTGGAAAATGTGGCTAAGGAGGTGAGGAAAGTGGACAGACGTGATACCTTCAGAAGTAGACCAAACAAAAAGGGTGATAATAAAATCCTTTTTGTTACTCAATACTCTTCTGAATATAATGACATTTGTAATATCATAAGAAAATATTTCCCATTGTTATATGGGGATAAGGCCTTAAAAAAGACAGTGGAAAAGGGTTTCAATTGTGTTTACTCTAGGGGTCCAACTCTAGGTAACATTTTATCTCCATCCCTTTTACCCCAAAAGGAGACATCAGCCACATGGCTAGCTGTGAATGGTACATACAAATGCAGCAGTGGCAGATGTAAGGCGTGTGACTTTATAACAGAGGGAAAGAGATTCTACTCTTATGTAACCAATGATGCATTTGATACAAAAGGATGCATCAGGTGCTCAACCCAATTCGTCGTGTACCTCATTGAATGCACTCAACATCGCCGGCAATATGTAGGTATGACTACGAGAGATGTCCGTACGAGGATACGAGAACATCTAGGATATATCAAAAATGAAAAAACTTGTTCGGCTTTGGCAAAGCATTTCATTGAGGTACACGACGGAGATGTCAGTACATTTAATTGGAGGGCAATTGAACAGATTAAGCAACCCTCAAGAGGGGGTAATAAAGATGAGATCCTAGCCAGACAGGAAGCCTTCTGGATTTTCAAACTCCGTACACAGGTGCCGGAGGGCTTCAATTCTGAGTTTGATCTCATCAATCATTGGCATTAATGAATATTTTCCACTCTGACTTTATCTGATATTTATTTTTGAGCTTATATATTAAGGGTCTTTTCAGAGGTCTGCTGAGAGTTCCATTATTACCTACACTGTTACCCTTTACATATTTATCCCATTGATTTGGACTGGTGCCCACTAGACCATATTTGTAACAATCATAATAGTTGTAATATTTGTAATACTGCCAATCTTCCACCGTGACTGATCTGGCAACAGTTTCTCTTGAAAACAAAACACAGATATATATTGTTGCAATATTGTGATTGACAAGCTGGTTTCTGCTCTATAGATTCAAACTCACGGACTGGCTATATGTATAATATATATTACTATGGGCACTTTGAATGTGTTTAAACATACTCAATAGTAACATACATGTGTTAGAAAAAATATTTTATGGCTATCATTATCAAATAGTTTTCCCATGTTTTTTCATTAATAATAGCTCTTATGGCAAATGAATTTGTTGGCGTTATCTATCACCACACATCTGTCCAAATATTTTAAGGTTTAAAGCAATATTTGTTTATCATGAGAATGGTCCTATTATTATTGATGGCATCTATGTTTTCTAAACTAGGCGAAAAATTTAAGAGGGCCCTTACGAATTTAGTAACCATATATATATATATATATATATATTTTTTTGTATATCGTTGGAAATATATTCATTAACAGCCTATTGAGTGTTGAATAATTAACCATTGCTATTTTCTAACATGATTACACCTTAGCTCTAAATGAAAGGTTCTACAATTTATTAGTAAAGGTTTTCTCCGCTCATTGCATAGAGCTCTAACCTGCAGGCCAGCTTTCAAGATTACTAGATCATTGCATTGTATAAATTTATAAATTGTATTTTGTATTAAACAAGCGATTTAATTGATGTTCTATAGCCATAGTTGAAATATTTTCATGTTAAATGCTGCATTTAGATGCAACAAGTAATTTACTAGTAAGAGGTTAATATGTAAGGGAGGGGTTGTAACCTCCCATTAACATTGACCAATCACTGTGTTAAGCAATCCCTTTAAATATGTTCACCTCTTAAGTGACTGCAGGTTTATGATTACGGCATTGCCGAAACTAGTCAACCACCTGCATTCCTTTTACCTGTTTGCTGTGATGTGAAGTAATGTTTTAAACAAGAAGAATAAAGAATTGGTTTTTATGCACACAAGGAACCGACTGCTGCCTCATCTTTTGCTATCTATTTATTTTGGGATGACAAGGAGTCCCTGTTCTTTGGCAGTTTGTCCCTTCGAAGATCCTCAAACTTCGGTTCTCACTGTGAAGTCAATACAGTGCAAGCACCGTGTCTCCTGGATGGTGATAGGCTGAAGGCGGCACACCCCCAACTACGCACAACCCCGATGACGTCACACGCCAAGCTGCGGAGGCCCGACGTTTGAAACTAGAAGCGGTACGGAGAGGAGTTAATTCCTATAGGTGAACCGGCGGCTCTAGCCGCAGATTGTCCCCATTTAGGATTATACCTCTGAGGAATTCGCCACTTTAAGTTTCTTTTGGGCCGTTAAGAAACCTCCTATGGCAGAAGGGTGAGTCTTTTACTTTCACCCTATTCCGCATCAGTGGATGCCTTGGAGGATTGAGGTTGTTGAAGCTTCCTTGGGGGGTGTGTATGTTAAGCCTATATGCCTGTTTTTCACGGAACATTGCCTTAAAGTGACATTTTAAACCGAAGTTCAGATATCCACTAGAGTGTGTTTGTTTCGCCTGGGATAATTTTCTATTGTTGTAACAAATATGATTGGTGGCACTAGTTGGCAAGTGGGCCTGGCACACATGCTGGCAGGCAGGCAACTTCAATTAGATTACACTAGCAGACTGATGTTTCACAGTCAAACAAGTCTTTTTTTTAAATATTTACACTACTGTTATAACAAATATGATTGGTGGCACTAGTTGGCAAGTGGGCCTGGGAACATTCTGGGAGGCAGGAAACTGCAATTAGAATACACTAGCTGACTGATGTTTCACATTCAAATTTTTTTAGCTTACACTAGCAGACTGATGTTTCACAGTCAAAAAAGTCTTTTTTAAAAATATTTACACTACTATTATAACAAATATGGTTGGTGGCACTAGTTGGCAAGTGGGCCTGGCACACACGCTGGCAGGCAACTGCAATTCAATTGCACTAGCAGACTGATGATTCACAGTCAAAAAAGTTTTTATTTTAAATATTTACACTACTGTTATAACAAATATGATTGGTGGCACTAGTTTGCGAGTGGGCCTGGCACACACGCTGGCAGGCAGGCAACTTAAATTAGATTACACTAGCAGACTGATGTTTCACAGTCAAAAAATATATATTTTTTAATTATTTACACTACTGTTATAACAAATATGATTGGTGGCACTAGTTGGCAAGTGGGCCTGGCACACATGCTGGGAGGCAGGCAACTGCAGTTAGATTACACTAGCTGACTGATGTTTCACAGTCAAAAATGTTTTTTTAAAATTATTTACAATACTGTTATAACAAATATGATTGGTGGCACTAGTTGGCAAGTGGGCCTGGCACACACGCTGGCAGGCAGGCAACTGCAATTAAATTGCATTAGCAGACTTATGATTCACAGTCAAAAACGTTTTTTTTTTAATTATTTATAATACTGTTATAACAGATATGATTGGTGGCACTAGTTGGCAAGTGGGCCTGGCACACACGCTGGCAGGCAGGCAACTTCAATTAGATTACACTAGCAGACTGATGTTTCAGTCAAAAAAGTTTTTTTTAAATATTTACACTACTGTTATAACAAATATGATTGGTGGCACTAGTTGGCAAGTGGGCCTGGCACACACGCTGGGAGGCAGGCAACTGCAATTAGATTACACTAGCTGACTGATGATTCACAGTCAAAAAAGTTTATATTTTAAATATTTACAATACTGTTATAACAAATATGATTGGTGGCACTAGTTGGCAAGTGGGGCTGGCACACACGCTGGCAGGCAGGCAACTTCAATTAGATTACACTAGCAGACTGATGTTTCACAGTCAAAAAAGTCTTTTTTTTAAATATTTACACTACTGTTATAACAAATATGATTGGTGGCACTAGTTGGCAAGTGGGCCTGGGCACATTCTGGGAGGCAGGAAACTGCAATTAGAATACACTAGCTGACTGATGTTTCACATTCAAAATTTTTTAGATTACACTAGCAGACTGATGTTTCACAGTCAAAAAAGTCTTTTTTTAAAATATTTACACTACTATTATAACAAATATGATTGGTGGCACTAGTTGGCAAGTGGGCCTGGCACACACGCTGGCAGGCAACTGCAATTCAATTGCACTAGCAGACTGATGATTCACAGTCAAAAAAGTTTTTATTTTAAATATTTACACTACTGTTATAACAAATATGATTGGTGGCACTAGTTGGCAAGTGGGCCTGGCACACATGCTGGGAGGCAGGCGACTGCAATTAGATTACACTAGCTGACTGACGTTTCACAGTCAAA
The DNA here is from genome assembly GCF_027579735.1 of Bombina bombina. Classification (NCBI taxonomy): domain Eukaryota; kingdom Metazoa; phylum Chordata; class Amphibia; order Anura; family Bombinatoridae; genus Bombina; species Bombina bombina. The sequence continues at coordinate 17,218 of NW_026511630.1, forward strand.
AAAGTTTTTTTTTTAATATTTACAATACTGTTATAACAATTATGATTGGTGGCACTAGTTGGCAAGTGGGCCTGGCACACACGCTGGCAGGCAGGCAACTGCAATTCAATTGCACTAGCAGACTGATGATTCACAGTCAAAAATGTTTTTATTTTAAATATTTACAATACTGTTATAACAAATATGATTAGTGGAACTAGTTAGCAAGTGGGCCTGGCACACACGCTGGCAGGCAGGCAACTGTAATTCAATTGCACTGGCAGACTGATGATTCACAGTCAAAAAAGGTTTTATTTAAAATATTTACACTACTGTTATAACAAATATGATTGGTGGCACTAGTTGGCAAGTGGGCCTGGCACACACGCTGGGAGGCAGGCAACTGCAATTAGATTACACTAGCTGACTGATGTTTCACAGTCAAAAAAGTTTTTTTTTTAATTATTTACAATACTGTTATAACAAATATGATTGGTGGCTCTAGTTGGCAAGTGGGCCTGGCACACATGCTGGCAGGCAACTGCAATTCAATTGCACTGGTAGACTGATGATTCACAGTCAAAAAAGGTTTTATTTTAAATATTTACACTACTGTTATAACAAATATGATTGGTGGCACTAGTTGGCAAGTGGGCCTGGCACACACGCTGGGAGGCAGGCAACTGCAATTAGATTACACTAGCTGACTGATGTTTCACAGTCAAAAAAGTTTTTTTTTTAATTATTTACAATACTGTTATAACAAATAAGATTGGTGGCTCTAGTTGGCAAGTGGGCCTGGCACACACGCCGACAGGCAGGCAGGCAACTGCAATTCAATTGCCCTAGCAGACTGATGATTCACAGTCAAAAAAGTTTTTATTTTAAATATTTACCAGCGTTGGCTTAAGGGTGTGCTGGAAAAAAAGGAGCGTTAGCTCCTCAAGTTTTTACAGACAAATCTCAAAATCTAGGCGTTGATGACCAATTCAGATGGAAACCTAAAAGCTGTTTCAGTAGGAAATCACTGTTAAATTGTTATCAACGCCATATTTCTTTCTCTTGATATACCTTTAGTGAAAATTAGCTGCTTACCGTGAGAAGAGTGCACATGTCTTGAGCACTAGTCCAGATTGCTATTTGAGCGCTATTTATATTGTAAAGTGTGGGCTATCAATAGCTTGGGCCTAAGCTAGGAATATAGCACAATATGGTATTAGTGAATGATAAAAAAAAGGTTTATCCAAGACTGTTAATGTGGCTGACATTTTTTTAGTGCACCCTATACTTTCAAGGGATAGCGCAGCCAGTCTAAAAATCGCTCAGGGCGAGGTATGTGTTGTGCATGAGCACAACACATAATGGTGCTTAAAAAGTTAGCACAGCTTGACACCTAAATTAAGTGTTAGAGCTAAAATAAAAGTATAACAAAAATCATGTAAAACATATTAAAATAAAGTAATTCACTCTTTATATATTAAAAGTAACAGAAATGTTCTTTATTAAAATAAATGTATTTATATATATATATATATATATATATATATATATATATATGAATGTGTGTGTATTTGTATATATTTGTAAGTGTGTATGTATACAGTATCTGTATGTATGTCTGTATATGCGTACATATGTATGTACTCACATATATTATTATTATTATTATTATTATTATTATTTATTTATTTATATTTATTTGTCCAAAGGTAACAAAGATAAAAAGGACAGTACAATATGAGACATTAGACAAAATTTAACAAAAAAATACAGGGGGAATTGGGAGCCCTGTTCTACATAAGTACACAAATACACATGTATACATACTTACAAATGCACACATATATATATATATATATATATATATATATATATATATATATATATATATATATATATATATATATATATATATATAAAAATAGACACAAATACAAAAGCATACACATACTGTATATACATTGACACTTACAAATACACACATACATATATGCAAACACACTGACAAATACACACACACTTACTCATATATACATACACACTTACAAATACACATACATATATACTGTGTATATGTATGTATATATATATATATATATATATATATATATATATATATATATATATATATATATATATATATATATGCACAGTGGGGCTTAAAAGTATTTAGTCAGCCACCAATTGTGCAAGTTCTCCCACTTAAGAAGATGAGAGAGGCCTATAATTTTCATCATAGGTATACCTCAACTATGAGAGACAGAATGTGGAAACAAATCCAAACATCACATAGGGGTCCTCTGGGATAACAAAAACAGAAAAAAGACTCCGGCCAGCCTCCAGACATAGAAAAAAACACATACTTTATTTAGACTTACATGAGCTTAAAAGACATTTAAAAACAGAAAGACCCAGCTGTTGTCTTATGCGTTTCGGCTGTACATCTTAGCCTTACTCATAGACACAATGTTTAGGAACTCAGCCCTGGCTAATATAGCCCCAGACCAATTAACTAATCAAAAGTAACTGGATGATTTCTTAAAGGTATCCCCACCACTTACACTTAAAGAGAGAACCTTTGCATGTATATACCAAGATTGTTTGAGAGGTGCATTTATAGAGTTAACAATTCTATTTAACAATAGTTTAAGTGAAATTTAAGTTAACATGTAGTAGCCTATTTTATATATATAGTTTCTTCTAGTTAAAGGCTCAGTTTTTTACCACATTCAATGCTCAACTGGCTCATATGTAATAAAACTAATTTAGGAACCATGATGTGGCTACATAAAAATCGAAGCCTCCTCTCATTTCTTATTGAGCAGTATAGGGCAAAATTTTTTAAATATATTCTACCTTGGATGATAAGTATTTTATATTCAGTTGATGTACTGCCTGCACAAATATCATTTGTATTGAATGGTAATCCTTTCTAGCATTAAACATCAAGTAAATACAAAAAGAATGTGGATTAGAAAAAATAGACTAGCATCTAGATCTAAGAAAAAGAGGGTTTCTATAAACCCAGATGCTTAATCTGTTATGAGTATATTGATCCTGAGTGGTTAAAAAAGAGGGGGGGAGGGGGGGGAAGGAAAGAAAATTCCTAAAGAAAAGGATGTTCAACTTAAAAGTAACCCTTTTTTAATACCTTTGCCAAAAATTAATGATATCTCCTTCAATGTTAAAACCACATGGTCTTCTGGTCTTCAATTGGAAGATCCAGAAAGCTTCCCTGTATTGTAATCTATTTGCTCTATCGCCACCTCTTGCCAGGGGTCTAATCCATTCTATGACCTGCCATTTAAAACTGTTTACATTTTGGTTGTGTACCTGTATAAAGTGGCGTGCCAGATCAGAGCACTCATTCTTGTTCTCAATGTTATTCAAATGTTCTCTTATGCGTGATCTGGCCTCCCTTGTTGAGCACCCCACATATTGTTTCTGACATAGGGTGCACTCAATCAGGTACACAATGTGTGTGGTTCTGCAATTCGTAAGATCCAAAAGGTTATAAACCCTTTGTGTAGTCTTAGATTGAAATGTGCGAGAGGTTAAGCTGTGGCTGCAAGCTATACAGTTAGAAAAATGACATTTATAGTGTCCTTTTATGGTAAGCCAACTACTATTTTTTGGTTCAGGTTTTAGCATACTTGGGGATAGGGTATTGCCCAATGTGCAGCCCCTTTTTCCTACAATTTGTCAACCATTCAACACATAATTTTTAAGTGCATCTTCCGCTGTTAAGATCGGTAGATGTTTAGTCACTATATTACAAATTTCCCTATATTGGGAACTGTATGTAGTTATAAACACAGGTTTGGAAGGGTCAAATCTATTACGGTCTCTGTTTGGTCCTTTTTCTAGTAAAATTTCCCTCCGTGGCATCCTAGTCACTTCAAGATAGGCTCTTTCTATGACTTTATTCTTGTAACCTCTATCTTTTAGAAGTGTTTTTAGTTCATTACTTTCTCTTTCAAAATCAGAGTTATTGGAGCAATTTCGCTTAATGCGAATGAATTGCCCCTTGGCAATCCCAAAACCCGTATGGGGCGGGTGATTGCTACGAGCATGAAGAACCGCATTGGATGAGATAGGTTTCCTGTATAAAACTGTGTTGATCTTTTTATTATCTGTGTCACCTATTAGAGTGACATCTAGATAAGGTATTTGGGTACTATGATGTAAAAATGTGAATTGGAGGTTTACATCATTTTCATTCAGCCAGTTCACAAAGTCACCCACTTCTGACTCTGTCCCAGTCCAAATTATAAGAAGATCGTCAATGTATCTCTTATATAGTTTGACACAATGACAAAATGGATTTGTCTCTGCATAGACGTGGGACCGCTCCCACCAACCCATGAATAGGTTGGCGTATGCAGGGGCAAATTTAGCCCCCATAGCGGTCCCACGTCTCTGCAGAAAAAATTCACCCCCAAACTCAAATGAATTATGTGTTAATAAAACATCAAGCACTCTTAAAAGGTAGTTTTTTAAGCCACTATCATAGTTGCTGTAAGTATCCAATGCATATCTCACCGCTTCTAAACCTAGATGGTGAGGTATTGCAGAATACAGTCCCACTACATCTATCGTTAACCATGAATAATTTCCATTCCAGTCGAAAGAGTCTAATGTGTTCAGTAGGTGTTTAGTGTCCTTGATATAAGAGGGTAAAAGATAAACTAGCGGTTGTAATAGAGACTCTGCCCAGTCAGAGAGCTTCTCAAAAAGAGACCCGATACCTTAAACAATGGGTCTTCCACGCACCTCTACCAAAGATTTATGAACCTTTGGGAGGTGGTGGAAGATCGGGTAATCAGTTTGTTAACAAAAAGATAATCTCTTGTATCTTCATCTATGTATCCCTCCTGTAGACCATCATCCAGTAGATCCCATAATAAAGTTTTAAAACTCTCAATTGGATTCCCTCTAAGCTTTTGATAGACATTGATGTCATATAACTGTCTTCTAGCTTCCAATATATAATCTGTTTTATTCATTACAACTAGGTTACCACCCTTGTCAGAGTTCTTTATTACGATGTCTGTTCTATTTCTTAATCGATCTAGAGCTGTTTGCTGGGAATCACTTAGATTAGAGTAACTTTTTTTGTGATCTTTGGCCAATTTTATGAGGTCTTCTTCAATTCTACAATGGAAGGCCTCAATAAAAGGACCTCTCTCTCTAGTGGGATAGAAACTGGAACGAGGTTTAAAGCCTCCATGCGTGCCCACAGTCCCCGATGTAATAACATCAGAGTCTATGAGTAAATCATGGAGGCTGAGGTAGTCACAGGTATCAACAAAATCCACCAAATCAAAAGGTTTAACTAGATTATCCAATAGGTTATCATTGTTTGTTAATCTGCCCTCTTCATTATTGGGTTTGTTCCAAAAAAACTTTTTAAGAGGAAGATCTCTTACAAGTCGATTGACATCTGTAATAGTTTTAAAGAGATCAAAGTTATGTGATGGAACAAACCCAAGACCCAGGCCTAACACCTGCTCCTCTTCAGGGGATAAAACCACATTGGACAAGTTAATGATTTTTAGATTTTGTACTTGTTGCGTCCCCCTCTGGCTCTCCTGTATCCCTGTCTTCCTCTTGCGCCTCTTCCTCTTCCTCCTCCCCCTTCTCTGTCTCGTGTGTCCATCTGAAAAACCTGTTGGTCAGTGGATTTTATGCAAGATTTATTTGGCTGACCCAAGGGCAAAACATCCCCTTCATTATCACTCATAAACTCTGTTCTTCTCTGTTCAACAGTAGATATAGAGCTACTAGATTCATTTAGTTTTTGAGCATTTCTAGTGACTACAGGGGGGACATCCTAAAACATTTAATGTGAAAATGGCTTAATGTAGCTTAATGAGTAAAAAAGTGGCCAAATGTTAATCAATTGCTGCATAATTTTGCACAACCCAAGATTTCCACTATCCAAGCCTATCCTAGAAGTTTCATGGATTTTGGAATTCCACAAGGCAAATGAGTGACATTAAGCTTGTTTTTTGGGGAGCTTAATCTGGCTTAACGTACAAAATTGAACTTAGATGTTAACCAATGTCCACCAAACTTACCACAATACATTAATCTATGGATTCAAACATATTCTGAAAATTTCAGAACATTTGATAAAACATACCAAAAGTTATTCAGATTTAACTATTTTTTTACAATCCTAAAACATTTAATGTGAGCAGCTTAATGTAAAAAGAGCTTAATGTACCAAAAATCACCTAAACATCGATCAATTGCCTTGAAACTTGGCACAAACTCAGGTTGTCACTTTCCAAACCTATCCTAGAAGTTTCATGGTATTTGGTTTCCCACAAGGCAAATGAGTGACATTAAGCTTGTTTTTTGGGGAGCTTAATGTGGCTTAACGTACAAAATTGAACTTAGATCTTAACCAATTTCCCCCAAACTTCTCACAATATATTAATCTATCTATTCAAACATATTCTGATTTTCAGGAAATTTGATAAAACATACCAAAAGTTATTCGCATTTAACAATTTTTTTACAATCCTAAAAAATTTAATGTGAGCAGCTTAATGTAAAAAGAGCTTAATGTACCAAAATTCACCAAAACTTCAATCAATTGCCTTGAAACTTGGCACAAACTCAGTTTTTCACTTTCCAAACCTATCCTAGAAGTTTCATGGATTTTGGTGTCCCACAAGGCAAATGAGTGACATTAAGCTTGTTTTTTGGGGAGCTTAATGTGGCTTAACGTACAAAATTGAACTTAGATCTTAACCAATTTCCCCCAAACTTCTCACAATATATTAATCTATCTATTCAAACATATTCTGAAAATTTCAGGAAATTTGATAAAACATACCAAAAGTTATTCGCATTTAACAATTTTTTTACAATCCTAAAACATTTAATGTGAGCAGCTTAATGTAAAAAGAGCTTAATGTACCAAAATTCACCTAAACATCGATCAATTGCCTTGAAACTTGGCACAAACTCAGTTTTTCACTTTCCGAACCTATCCTAGAAGTTTCATGGATTTTGGTGTCCCACAAGGCAAATGAGTGACATTAAGCTTGTTTTTTGGGGAGCTTAATGTGGCTTAATGAGTAAAAAAGTGGCCAAATGTTAATCAATTGCTGCATAATTTTGCACAACCCAAGATTTTCACTATCCAAGCCTATCCTAGAAGTTTCATGGATTTTGGAATTCCACAAGGGAAATGAGTGACATTAAGCTTGTTTTTTGGGGAGCTTAATGTGGCTTAACGTACAAAATTGAACTTAGATGTTAACCAATTTCCACCAAACTTACCACAATACATTAATCTATCGATTCAAACATATTCTGAAAATGTCAGAACATTTGATAAAACATACCAAAAGTTATTCACATTTAACTATTTTTTTACAATCCTAAAACATTTAATGTGAGCAGCTTAATGTAAAAAGAGCTTAATGTACCAAAATTTACCTAAACATCGATCAATTGCCTTGAAACTTGGCACAAACTCAGTTTGTCACTTTCCAAACCTATCCTAGAAGTTTCATGGTATTTGGTTTCCCACAAGGCAAATGAGTGACATTAAGCTTGTTTTTTGGGGAGCTTAATGTGGCTTAACGTACAAAATTGAACTTAGATCTTAACCAATTTCCCCCAAACTTCTCACAATATATTAATCTATCTATTCAAACATATTCTGAAAATTTCAGGAAATTTGATAAAACATACCAAAAGTTATTCGCATTTAACAATTTTTTTACAATCCTAAAACATTTAATGTGAGCAGCTTAATGTAAAAAGAGCTTAATGTACCAACATTCACCAAAACTTCAATCAATTGCCTTGAAACTTGGCACAAACTCAGTTTTTCACTTTCCAAACCTATCCTAGAAGTTTCATGGATTTTGGTGTCCCACAAGGCAAATGAGTGACATTAAGATTGCTTTTTGGGGAGCTTAATGTGGCTTAACGTACAAAATTTAACTTAGATGTTAACCAATTTTCCCCAAACGTCCCACAATACATTAATTAATCTAACTATTCAAACATATTCTAAAATTTTCAGGACATTTGATAAAACATACCAAAAGTTATTTACATTTAACAGTTTTTTTACAATCGTAAAACATATGGGGGCTTATTTATCAAAGCGTCAATCTCGGTGCATTCGCAGGCGTCAATATGCTCGCCAGACATTGCTGCCGCGGATCCACATATAATGCTCTTATTTATAAAAAAACACGTCAAAAACACATGCGTCAAGTATGGTGCGATGAGCATCGGACTGTTGTTAACTAACAGTCATCGATGTTGCAGTTATTCAGGTTTTTCCTGAGAGAAGCGCTCAACCTGAGAACTAACAATAGCATAATAGCTTGTTCTATGGCTAGTTACAACCCAAGAAGCAGCCTCTTTTTGCCCAACATGTGCCTTTCACAGAGAAGAACTTTCCTGAAGAATATCAGTCTGATCCTGACTTCACAGTACAGCCCAGCCCCGAAATACCAGGCAATCCCTCTCTGAACGTGAGATACAGCAAAACCCCAGATGTACGTTTCGGCCTATTGTGGGCCTCGTCAGTGAGGTGCAGACATATCCCTCTAGGCAAACTGAGCAACGGGTGTATATATATATATATATATATATATATATATATGTGTGTGAGTTATGTCAGAAATCTTTTGCAAACATATTTACATGTCCCTAAATTCCTTTTTTTTGTTTTAAACAATGTTGTCTTTCATGTCTCTGTGTTTATTTATACCAATATATGTATATAGTGTAAATGTATTATTATTCTGAGCAGGAATAATTGTGAATATAACATGTCATCAGGGTATCATATGTATTTATTTACAATCAATGGATATTTTAAGAGCTGGGCCAGTTTTCTCTCTGTACCTGTGTAACCCCTCTGGATTGCAATCTAGTTTTAAAAACCACCCCTACACAGGTGTTATATAATCGTCTGGCATATAAGATGACATTTCTTAATGAAAATGAAATTCAAGAGAAGGAAGAAATACACTAAAAATAGCATGACAGTAAAGAGGTGATTTTAATTTCTGCTGTATCTGAATCATGACAGTTTAATGTTAGGTGGGCTATCCCTTTGAGCTATCAGTTTAAGATTATATTGAATCAAACATAATTCACATTTTTAAAATCATTGTCTAAAATATTACATTGTGTGTCCTAATGTCAGCATCAATGTTTATCTTTAATACTAATTACACATATACATACTTTCAAAGTATAATACACAATGTAACAGATAGCACTTACAAGTTCTGATGGGTGATCAATGACACAAGTATCGAGCAATTTTATTCGTTAGTGATACTATACAATGTATATTTAAATTTGATTAGCTGATGTCATAAATCATGTGATTATGCATATCCCTATCAAAAGTGGTGGAAAAAAAATGTGTGGGTTGTCTAGAAGTATTGCGTCATATTTGGTGCGAAAAGTGTTGCATCAAATTTGGTGCGAAGTGGTGAGTGGGACTTGTATTACATGCCTTAAACATGATGTATATAGATTTATCCAAAAAAACAAAAAAAATAAAAAAGGAAGTTAGCTATATTATGTTATGTATTTATTTAATTTTTATCTCTATATCTACTAGTGCACCAAGTTTGGAGCAATAATATTGTCCTCTTGCTTTGTAATAATAGACAAAGATGTAACATAATCCATAAGTAGTAATGTATTTCATTTTTATCCCTATATCTACTAGTGCATCAAAATTGAAGCATTACTTTGCACCAAATTTGGAGCAATACTATTGTTTGATTTAGAAAGAGTATAGAATTTTAATAAAGTTTATAATTTACTTTTATTATCTAATATGCTTTATCGTCTTGCAGCATCGAACATAACCTTCCTGTGTTTTCAGACTCCAATTGATTTCTATGGCATCCGCGGCCTCAAGGGTAGCGGTTTGAACGATCGGTATGCTGCGCTGGAATAGACGCAAGTGTACCTGTTAAATGTTTGGTAAATTGGAAAAAGGGTCATATAGAGTCGAATGTGTATTCGAAACATCTGGGATGACGCAAGCTGCGTCAGATTGAGATCGAGGGAGGGTATATTATGTCACACATTTCAACATTTGACGATCTTGACACTTTGATAATTACGGCAGATTCCATTTGCATCAGATATGACGTGAGATTCTAGCGGATTCCATCGTATTATCAGTTGAAGCTTTGATAAATTGGCCCCTAAATGTTTTAGGATTGTAAAAAAATGGTTTAATGTAAATAACTTTTGGTATATTTTCAAATATCCTAAATTTTTCAGAATATATTTGAATAGATAGATTAATGTATTGTGAGCAGTTTGGGGGAAATTGGTTAACATCTAAGTTCAATTTTGTACGTTAAGCCACATTAAGCTCCCCAAAAAAACAAACTTAATATCACTTATTTGCCTTGTGGGAAAAAAAAATCCATGAAACTTCTTGGATAGGTTTTGAAAGTGAAAAACTGAGTTTGTGCCAAGTTTCAAGGCAATTGATTGATGTTTAGGCAAATTTTGGTACATTAAGCTCTTTTTTGCGTTAAGCCACTCACATGAAGGGGCCTATTTATTATGTGTCTGTCTGACATGATCCGATCAGCGGATCATGTCTGACAGAAATCGCTGAATGCGGAGAGCAATACGCTCTCCACATTCAGCATTGCACCAGGGGGCAATCAACCTGATCGTATTCGATTGGGTTGAAATGCGGCGATGTCTGTCCGCTTCCTCAGAGCAGGCGACAGGTTATGGAGCAGGGGTCTTTAGACCGCTGCTTCATAACTGGTGTTTCTGGCGAGCCTAAAGGCTCGACAGAAACATGGGCCCTCAAGCTCCATACGGAGCTTAATAAATGGGCCCCAAAATGTTTTAGGATTGTTAAAAACATATTTAAATGTGAATAACTTTTGTTATGTTTTATCAAATGTCCTTACATTTTCAGAATATGTTTAAACAGATAGATTAATGTATTATGGGAAGTTTGAGGGAAATTGGTTAACATCTAAGTTCATTTTTGTACGTTAAGCCACATTAAGCTCCCCAAAAAACAAGCTTAATGTCACTCATTTGCCTTGTGGGAAACCAAAATCCATGAAACTTCTAGGATAGGTTTGGAAAATGACAAACTGAGTTTGTGCCAAGTTTCAAGGCAATTGATTGAAGTTTTGGGGAATTTTGGTACATTAAGCTCTTTTTACATTAAACTGTTCACATTAAATGTTTTAGGATTGTAAAAAAATTATTAAATGTGAATAACCTTTGGTATGTTTTATCAAATTTCCTGAAATTTTCAGAATATGTTTGAATAGATAGATTAATGTATTGTGGGAAGTTTGGGGGAAATTGGTTAAGATCTGAGTTCAATTTTGTATGTTAAGCCAGTCTAAGCTCCCCAAAAAACAAGCTTAATGTCACTCATTTGCCTTGTGGGACACCAAATACCATGAAACTTCTAGGATAACCTTGGATTGTGGAAATCTTGGGTTGTGCAAAATTATGCAGCAATTGATTAACATTTGGCCACTTTTTTACTCATTAAGCCACATTAAGCTCCCCAAAAAACAAGCTTAATGTCACTCATTTGCCTTGTGGGACGACAAAATCCATGAAACTTCTAGGATACGTTTCAAAAGTGACAAACTGAGTTTGTGCCAAGTTTCAAGGCAATTGATTGAAGTTTTGGTGAATTTTGGTACATTAAGCTCTTTTTACATTAAGCTGCTCACATTAAATGTTTTAGGATTGTAAAAAAATTGTTAAATTTGAATAACTTTTGGTATGTTTTATCAAATGTTCTGAAATTTTCAGAATATGTTTGAATAGATAGATTAATGTATTGTGAGAAGTTTGGGGGAAATTGGTTAAGATCTAAGTTTAATTTTGTACGTTAAGCCACATTAAGCTCCCCAAAAAACAAGCTTAATGTCAGTCATTCGCCTTGTGGAAAACCAAAATCCATGAAACTTCTAGGATAGGGTTGGATAGTGGAAATCTTGGGTTGTGCAAAATTATGCAGCAATTGATTAACATTTGGCCACTTTTTTACTCATTAAGCCACATTAAGCTCCCCAAAAAACAAGCTTAATGTCACTCATTTGCCTTGTGGGACACCAAAATCCATGAAACTTCTAGGATAGGTTTGGAAAGTGAAAAACTGAGTTTGTGCCAAGTTTCAAGGCAATTGATTGAAGTTTTGGTGAATTTTGGTACATTAAGCTATTTTTACATTAAGCTGCTCACATTAAATGTTTTAGGATTGTAAAAAAATTGTTAAATGAGAATAACTTTTGCTATGTTTTATCGAATTTACTGAAATTTTCAGAATATGTTTGAATAGATAGATTAATATATTGTGAGAAGTTTGGGGGAAATTGGTTAAGATCTAAGTTCAATTTTGTACGTTAAGCCACATTAAGCTCCCCAAAAAACAAGCTTAATGTCACTCATTTGCCTTGTGGGAAACCAAATACCATGAAACTTCTAGGATAGGTTTGGAAAGTGACAACCTGAGTTTGTGCCAAGTTTCAAGGCAATTGATCGATGTTTAGGTGAATTTTGGTACATTAAGCTCTTTTTACATTAAGCTGCTCACATTAAATGTTTTAGGATTGTAAAAAAATAGTTAAATGTGAATAACTTTTGGTATGTTTTATCAAATGTTCTGACATTTTCAGAATATGTTTGAATCGATAGATTAATGTATTGTGGTAAGTTTGGTGGAAATTGGTTAACATCTAAGTTCAATTTTTTACGTTAAGCCACATTAAGCACCCCAAAAAACAAGCTTAATGTCACTCATTTCCCTTGTGGAATTCCAAAATCCATGAAACTTCTAGGATAACCTTGGATAGTGAAAATCTTGGGTTGTGCAAAATTATGCAGCAATTTATTAACATTTGGCCACCTTTTTACTCATTAAGCCACATTAAGCTCCCCAAAAAACAAGCTTAATGTCACTCATTTGCCTTGTGGGACACCAAAATCCATGAAACTTCTAGGATAGGTTCGGAAAGTGAAAAACTGAGTTTGTGCCAAGTTTCAAGGCAATTGGTTTAAGTTTTGGTGAATTTTGGTACATTAAGCTCTTTTTACATTAAGCTGCTCACATTAAATGTTTTAGGATTGTAAAAAAATTGTTAAATGCGAATAACTTTTGGTATGTTTTATCAAATTTCCTGAAATTTTCAGAATATGTTTGAATAGATAGATTAATATATTGTGAGAAGTTTGGGGGAAATTGGTTAAGATCTAAGTTCAATTTTGTACGTTAAGCCACATTAAGCTCCCCAAAAAACAAGCTTAATGTCACTCATTTGCCTTGTGGGAAACCAAATACCATGAAACTTCTAGGATAGGTTTGGAAAGTGACAAACTGAGTTTGTGCCAAGTTTCAAGGCAATTGATCGATTTTTAGGTGAATTTTGGTACATTAAGCTCTTTTTACATTAAGCTGCTCACATTAAATGTTTTAGGATTGTAAAAAAATAGTTAAATGTGAATAACTTTTGGTATGTTTTATCAAATGTTCTGAAATTTTCAGAATATGTTTGAATCCATAGATTAATGTATTGTGGTAAGTTTGGTGGAAATTGGTTAACATCTAAGTTCAATTTTGTACGTTAAGCCACATTAAGCTCCCCAAAAAACAAGCTTAATGTCACTCATTTGCCTTGTGGAATTCCAAAATCCATGAAACTTCTAGGATAGGCTTGGATAGTGGAAATCTTGGGTTGTGCAAAATTATGCAGCAATTGATTAACATTTGGCCACTTTTTTACTCATTAAGCTACATTAAGCCATTTTCACATTAAATGTTTTAGGATGTCCCACTACAGGGTCAGTCCTATTACTCGCAGAGGTCTTCTGCCTCACTACTGGGATATCGTCATCAGAGGGGCCACTAGAGTCATAACGGCTAAGGGTATCAACCCTATCATCATCTGACTGGTCAGTGTCACTAAACGTCACTTTTTTCTCTCCCTGAGTCTTAGTCTGTATATGATCTTTAGACCTTTGTCTAGATCTAGACCTTCTATGTCTGAAAAAAAAATTGTTAGAACGATTTGGCCAGATGTACACTCTGTTGGAAACATGATCAGCATTATCTCGATTAAATTTCTTTAACTTAAAGTTATCTAATTCATTTCTGAATTTGCTAACAGTGTCCAACAACAATTTATCCAAATCTTTAAATTTAGGATGGTCCACAAATTGATTCAATTGAACCTGTATCTTTACTACATCTTCTCTAGTTTTCATTAGTTGTTCAGTTTTAAACTTCACAATTAATTCCATAAGTTTTTTTGAGCAGTCACTTAAGATATTATTCCACTCATTCACAAAGTCAGGGTCATCAACTTGAAAGGTTGGGAATTTACTAATCCTAAGTCCACGTGGTATTAGGTCCATCAATATATATTTCTCTAGGGCTCTTTTGTCCCACCAGAATTTGTACTCCTTTAGTAATGTTTTTTCCATCCATAAAAAAGTTTCACTAATTGTTAATGTTTCTTTTTGCTTTACAAAAGTATCATCCAGGGTAAGTCTCTCATTGTCAGTGTCTGTAAGGGGTTTTAGTGAGAAAGAGCTCATTGTCAATTGTAAGTATGTGATTACCTAAGGCTGTATAAAGAAAAAGGTTATAATCAGCCTTGTATAAATAGGTACTCCAATCAAATGCCATGGAGAAAAAGTATGGCAGCGTTTGCAATATCGAGCCACACGGGGATAACCATGAATCGACAATTCCACAAACAACAAACAATCCCCAAATTGTGGCTACAAGATATTGACGGTATGTAGCTATAAACAATGTCCATAGTCAATTTGAGGAGTGACATTCATAGTAGGCATGTATGCAGCATGATTATAGATAGGCATATAACATCTTCTTACCCTCTATAGACTTCAGCCTCTTGTCCGGTATAACCTTTGGGTGCTCTTCGTGTGCTTGTAGGATCAAGCCCAGTCCAATTGCCTTGCGGGTATCCAGACTACGCTGGTCTGTGCATATCCTTCCATGGTGAACACAGGATACACGCCGTCCTGACGGGTATTCAACTTCCGGTTTCCGGTCACCACCGTCACGGCTCCTGTTGATGCACCGATATGCTGTCCTCCCGAGAACTTCACCCAAGGTAACAAAGTTCCGTAATTATTGTGTCCACTCCTCAAAAATGGAAAAAGAAATCCTTTCTCCCTCAAATGTTTGTTTTCCAGAGGGGGAAAAAAAAAAGATGATGAGATATATTTTAGCAAACGCTGTCAGTTTATAATCTTCAATATGTTGAGGCAAGCCAGGTAAAGAGATGAATAGCAAAAACAGAAAAAAGACTCCGGCCAGCCTCCAGACATAGAAAAAAACACATACTTTATTTAGACTTACATGAGCTTAAAAGACATTTAAAAACAGAAAGACCCAGCTGCTGTCTTATGCGTTTCGGCTGTAAATCTTAGCCTTACTCATAGACACAACGTTTAGGAACTCAGCCCTGGCTAATATAGCCCCAGACCAATTAACTAATCAAAAGTAACTGGATGATTTCTTAAAGGTATCCCCACCACTTACACTTAAAGAGAGAACCTTTGCATGTATATACCAAGATTGTTTGAGAGGTGCATTTACAGAGTTAACAATTCTATTTAACAATAGTTTAAGTGAAATTTAAGTTAACATGTAGTAGCCTATTTTATATATATAGTTTCTTCTAGTTAAAGGCTCAGTTTTTTTCCACATTCAATGCTCAACTGGCTCATATGTAATAAAACTAATTTAGGAACCATGATGTGGCTACATAAAAATCGAAGCCTCCTCTCATTTCTTATTTAGCAGTATAGGGCAAAATTTTTTAAATATATTCTACCTTGGATGATAAGTATTTTATATTCAGTTGATGTACTGCCTGCACAAATATCATTTGTATTGATTGGTAATCCTTTCTAGCATTAAACATCAAGTAAATACAAAAAGAATGTGGATTAGAAAAAATAGACTAGCATCTAGATCTAAGAAAAAGAGGGTTTCTATAAACCCAGATGCTTAATCTGTTATGAGTATATTGATCCTGAGTGGTTAAAAAAGAGGGGGGGAGGGGGGGGAAGGAAAGAAAATTCCTAAAGAAAAGGATGTTCAACTTAAAAGTAACCCTTTTTTAATACCTTTGCCAAAAATTAATGATATCTCCTTCAATGTTAAAACATAGTTAAGCTTGGGATAAGCTTGGTCTTTCCCTCTTTTTAACTCGCTCACCCTCGTTGTTCTAATAACAATATTTACTTGAAAACTCCCAGCGGTATATTAATAACTGTAAAATGAATTATAATTAGCCCTCGGATTGTAAAGGCTTTGCTATTATTTTTTGATATATATACTGCTGGTTAAAATATTACCCAAACAATTTAGATTGATAAGGCAGATCTATAGTTCAACTTGGGTTGATGTGTTTTTAATTTTCAGCTTAAGCTATTGCGTGTGTGGTTTAACTTGTTTTTTGCTAATAAACTTTAGTTTATGAATAATTATTAATTTCATTTATTTTTTATTTTTTATGATTGAAAATTGGGCTTAGTTTAAAATTCATGACACAGATTTGAGTTACCTATCCATACTTGTAAATCCTTTACAATTACTTGGTTAGTTGTGCTTTGTTTCTTTATTCACAATCTGTGGCAGGGAGTGAAAGTGTTTATAAATTAAATCATATATTTTTGGCTATTTGCCTCAATAAACTGACTTCCTGCTTATAGTACACTTTGCCCTTCCCCCATTTATATCCAATTCCAATCACATTGTCTGATTTGGAAAGAATTTATTTGCATATTATGGTGGAAAATAAGTATTTGGTCACCTACAAACAAGCAATATTTCTGGCTCTCACAGACCTGTATCTTCTTCTTTAAGAGGCTCCTCTGTCCTCCACTCAATACCTGTATTAATGGCACCTGTTTGAACTTGTTATCAGTATAAAAGACACCTGTCCACAACCTCAAACAGTCACACTCCAAACTCCACTATGGTGAAGACTAAAGAGCTGTCGAAGAACAGCAGAAACAAAATTGTAGACTTGCTCCAGGCTGGGAAGACTGAATCTGCAATAGTCAAGCAGCTTGATGTGAAGAAATCAACTGTGGGAGCAATAATTAGAAAATGGAAGACATACAAGACCATTGATAATCTCCCTCGATCTGGGGCTCCACACAAGATCTCACCCCGTGGGGTCAAAATGATCACAAGAATGGTGAGCAAACATCCCAGAACCACATGGGGGGACCTAGTGAATGACCTGAAGAGAGCTGGGACCAACATAACAAAGGCTACCATCAGTAACACACTACGCCACCAGGGACTCAGATCCTGCAGTGCCAGACGTGTCCCCCTGCTTAAGCCAGTACATGTCCGGGCCCGTCTGAAGTATGCTAGAGAGCATTTGGATGATCCAGAAGCAGATTGGGAGAATGTCATATGGTCAGGTGAAACCAAAGTAGAACTGTTTGGTAGAAACACAACTCGTCGTGTTTGGAGGAGAGAGAATGCCGAGTTGCAACCAAAGAACACCATACTTACTGTGAAGCATGGGGGTGGCAACATCATGCTTTGGGGCTGTTTCTCTGCAAAGGGAACAGGACGACTGATCCATGTACATGAAAGAATTAATGGGGCTATGTATCATGAGATTTTGAGTGCAAACCTCCTTCCATCAGCAAGGGCATTGAAGATGAAACGTGGCTGGGTCTTTCAGCATGACAATGATCCCAAACACACCACTCGGGCAATGAAGGAGTGGCTTCGTAAGAAGCATTTCAAGGTCCTGGAGTGGCCTAGCCAGTCTCCAGATCTCAAACCCATTGAAAACCTTTGGAGGGAGTTGAAAGTCCGTGTTGCCCAGCGACAGCCCCAAAACATCACTGTTATAGAGAGAGATCTGCATGCAGGAATGGGCCAGCATACCAGCAAAAGTTTATGACAACCTTGTGAAGACTTACAGAAAACGTTTGACCTCTGTCATTGTCAACAAAGGATGTATAACAAAGTATTGAGATGAACTTTTGATATTGACCAAATACTTATTTTCCACCATAATTTGCAAATCAATTCTTTCCCAATCAGATAATGTGATTGTCTGGATATGTTTCCACATTTTGTCTCTCATAATTGAGGTATACCTATGATGAAAATTACAGGCCTCTCTCATCTTCTTAAGTGGGAGAACTTGCACAATTGGTGGCTGACTAAATACTTTTTTGCCCCACTGTATATATATATATATATATATATATATATATATATATATATATATATATATATATATATATATATATATATATATATATATATATATACACACACACACAGGGGTTGAAAAAGATGCCCAATAGCTAGTGGTTCCATGAAATTCCTTAGTGGTCCCATTTTTTACTTTTTTTTTTTTTGCGTTGCAGAATGCGTAACAATTGAAATTTCATTATACACGCTTGTACTAAGGGAGGAAGGGAGGGAGAGAGAGAGAGACAGGGAGTGAGGAAGAGAGAGACAGGGAGGGAGGGAGACAGGTAGACTGGGAGGGAGAGACAGGGAGGGAGAGAGTAAAACAGGGAGAGAGACAGCGAGGGAGGGAGGTGGTTAGGGAAAGAGAGAAACAGGGAGGGAGGGAGAGAGGCAGGGAGGGAGACAGGGAGGGAGGGAGAGAGAGAATCATGCAGTGAGAGAGAGACAGGGAGGAAGAGAGAGACAGGGAGGGAGAGAGAGAGACAGGGAGGGAGAGAGAGAGACAGGGAGGGAGGGAGACATGGAGGGAGAGAGGGAAAGAGAGAGGGAGGGAGACAAGGAGAGAGGGAGAGAGGGAGAGAGGGAGGGAGACATGGATTGAGGGAGGGAGAGAGAGAGACAGGGAGGGAGGAAGAGAGAGACCGGGAGGGAGGGAGACAGGTAGACTGGGAGGGAGAGACAGAGAGGGAGAGAGTAAAACGGGGAGAGGGACAGGGAGGGAGAGAAACAAGGAGGGAGGGAGAGATACAGGGAGGGAGGGAGGTAGGGAGAGAGAGAGACAGGGAGGGAATGAGAGAGCGAGAGAGGGAGGAGGGGAGGGAGAGAGAAAGACAGGGAGAGATGACAGGGAGGGAGGGAGACAGGTAGGGAGGGAGACAGGTTTTCCAATAAAAATACAAATGCGTTAAAGAGGGAGGGAGAGAGACAGGGAGGGAGAGAGAGAGACATGTAGGGTGGGGGAGAGATAGACAGGGTAGAAGAGAAAGTGACAGGGAGGGAGAGTGTGAGATGTGAAGGGAGAGAGAGTGGGAAGGAGGGAAGGAGAGTGAGAGACAGGTAGGGAGGGAGAGAGAAAGATAGGGAGATAGGGAGAGAGAGAGAGAGAGAGAGAGAGACAGAGACAGAGAGAGAGTGACAGGAAGGAAGAGAGAGAGAGACATGAAGTAAGTAAGGGAGAGAGAGGGAAGGAGGGAGAGAGACAGGGTAGAAGAGAAAGAGGCAGGGAGGGAGAGTGTGAGATGTGGAGGGAGAGAGAGTGAGAAGGAAGGAAGGAGAGTGAGAGACAGTTAGGGAGGGAGAGAGAAAGTCAGGGAGATAGGGAGATAGAGTGACAGGAAGGAAGAGAGAGAGACAGGAAGGAAGAGAGGGAGAGAGAGAGAAGATGAGAGAGAGATACAGGGAAGGAAAGAGAAAGACAGGGAGGGAGAGAGACAGGGAGGGAGGTAGAAAGGTTTTCCAATAAAAATACAAATATGTTAAAGAGGGAGGGAGTGAGAGAGAAAGAGGTAGGGAGAGAGACAGGGAGGGATGGAGAGAGGGAAAGAGAGAGGGAGGGAGACAAGGAGAGAGACAGAGAGGAAGAGAGGGAGGGAGACAGGAAGGGAGGGAGAGATAGAGAGAGAGACAGGGAGGGAGGAAGAGAGAGACAGGGAGCGAGGGAGACAGGGAGGGAGGGAGACTAGGAGGGAGAGAAAGAGAGGGAGAGAGAAAAACAGGGTGAGGAACAGGGAGGGAGAGAGACAGGGAGGGAGGGAGGGAGGGAGAGAGACAGGGAGGGAGGTAGGTAGGTAGGGAGAGATAGACAGGGAGGGAGGAGAGAGAGAGAGAGAGAGAGAGGGAGGAAGGGAGGGAGAAAGAAAGACAGGGAGAGATGACAGGGAGGGAGAGAGACAGGTAGGGAGGGAGACAGGTTTTCCAATAAAAATACAAATGTGTTAAAGAGGGAGGTAGGGAGAGAGAGAGAGAGACAGGGAGGGAGACATTGAGGGAGACATGGAGGGAAAGAGAGAGGGAGGGAGAGAGAGAGAGAGAGAGAGAGAGAGGGAGGGAGGGAGGAAGAGAGGGAGGGAGGGAGAGAGACAGGTAGACTTGGAGGGAGAGACAGAGAGGAAGAGAGTAAAACGGGAGAGGGACAGGGAGGGAGAGAGACAGGGAGGGAGGGAGAGAGACAGGGAGGGAGGTAGGGAGAGATAGACAGGGAGGGAGGAGAGAGAGAGGGAGGAAGGGAGTGAGAGAGAAAGAAAGACAGGGAGAGAGGACAGGGAGGGAGATAGATAGGTAGGGAGGGAGAAAGGTTTTCCAAAAAAAAATACAAATGAGTTACAGAGGGAGGGAAGGAGAGAGAAAGAGGGAGGGAGAGAGACAGGGAGGGAAAAAGAGAGACAGGGAGGGAACATGGAGGGAGAGAGGGAAATAGAGAGACAGGGAGGGAGAGATAGAGAGAGAGAGAGAGAGAGAGAGACAGGGAGGGAGGGAGACAGGGAGGGAGGGAGACAGGTAGACTTGGAGGGAGAGACAGAGAGGGAGAGAGTAAAACAGGGAGAGGGACAGGCAGGGAGGTAGGTAGGGAGAGAGAGACAGGGAGGGAAGGAGAGAGAGAGAGAGAGAGAGAGAGAAGGAGGAAGGAGGGAGAGAGAAAGACAGGGATATATGACAGGGAGGGAGACAGGTAGGGAGGGAGACAGGTTTTCCAATAAAAATACAAATGTTTTAAAGAGGGAGGGAGAGAGACAGGGAGGGAGAGAGAGAGACAGGGAGGGAGGGAGGGAGACATGGATGGAGAGAGGGAAAGTGAGAGGGAGGGAGGCAGGGAGAGACAGGGAGGGAGAGACCAAAACAGAGAGAGGGACAGGGATGGAGGGAGGGAGGGAGAGAGAGAGAAAGGGAGGGAGAGAGAGAGGCAGGGGGGGAGAGGGAGGGGGAGGGAGAGAGAGAGAGAGGGAAAGAGACAGGGAGACAGAGAGGGAGGAAGGCAGGGAGGGAGGTAGAGAGACAGGGAGATGAGAGAGAGACAGGGAGGGAGAGAGAGAAAGGGAGGGAGAGAGAGATAGGGAGAAAGAGAGACAGGGAGGGAGGGAGAGAGGGAGGGAGACAGGGAGGAAGAGAGACAGGGAGGGAGAGAGACAGGGAGGGAGAGAGACAGGGAGGGAGAGAGCCAGGGAGGAAGAGAGAAAGGGAGGGAGAGAGAGACAGGGAGGGCGGTATGTAAGGAGAGAGACAGGGAAGGAGGGAGGGAGAGAGGAAAGGAGAGATAGTCAAAGGGAGGGAAGAAGAGAGACAGGGAGGGAGGAAGAGAGAGAGACAGGGAGGAAGAGAGACAGGGAGGGAGGGAAAGAGACAGGGAGGGAGGGAGAGCAACAGAGAAGTAGAGAGAAAGACAGGAAGGTTAGGAGAGAGACAGGGAGGGAGGTAGGAAGGGAGGGAGAAACACAGGGTGTGAGGGAGAGAGACAGACAGACAGGGAGGGAGAGAGAGGAAGAGACAGAGAGAGATGGAGGGAGGGAAAGAGAAAGGGAGGGAGGGAGGGAGAGAGAAAGGCAGGGAGGGTGGGAGAGAGAGAAGGAGAAGGAGAGAGGGTGGGAGGGAATGTCAACATTCAACAGAATTTAATATAAAAAAATAATATGTTTTGGAGTTTCTTCATCTATTTTTAGTACCTTTACTGTTAGTGAGCACTCTTATTTATTTCAAAAACATATAGACAGAGAGGGGGAGAGGGAGGGAGAAAGGGAGGGGGAGAGACAGGGAGGGAGAGATAAATGGATAGAGAAGGAAAGAGAGAGGGAGGGAGGGAGAGAGAGAGAGGGAGGGAGAGAGACAGGGAGGGAGGGAGGGAGAGAGAGAGAGAGACAGAGAGGGAGCCTTTCAGGGAGAGAGACAGGGAGGGAGGAAGGGAGAAAGACAGGGAGGCAGAGAGGGAGGAAGTCAGGGAGCGAGGGAGAGAGGGAGACAGGGAGGGCGACAGGGAGGGAGAGAGAGACAGGGAGATAGAGCAACACTGGGAGGGAGATAGAGATATGGAGGATGAGAGAGAGATAGGGAGGGAGAGAGACAGGGGGTGAGAGAGATAGGGAGGGAGGAAGGAGAGGAAGAAATACAGGGAGATAGGGGGAGAGAGAGAGGGAGAGAAGGAGGGAGAACAAGAGAGAGACAGGGAGGGAGAGAGAAAGACAGGAAGGGAGAGAAAGGGAGGAAGAGAGACAAGGAGGGATGGAGAGAGAGAGACAGGGAGGAAGGGAGGGAGAGAGGGAGGTAGGTAGGGATAGAGGGACAGGGAGGGAGGGAGAGAGAGAGGGAGGGAGGGAGACAAGGAGGGAGGGAGAGAGACAGGGAGGGTGAGAAACAGGTAGGGAAAGTGGCAGGGAGGGAGAGAGACAGGGAGGGAGAGAGGGAGGGAGAGAGAGAGAGAGAGAGAGAGAGGGAGGGATGGAGAGAGGGACAGGGAGGGAGGAAGAGAGGGAGAGAGAGAGAGGGAGGGAAAAAGACAGGGAGGGAGAGAG
Source organism: Bombina bombina (assembly GCF_027579735.1). Taxonomy (NCBI): domain Eukaryota; kingdom Metazoa; phylum Chordata; class Amphibia; order Anura; family Bombinatoridae; genus Bombina; species Bombina bombina. Next base: position 39,973 of record NW_026511630.1, read on the forward strand.
ACAGGGAGGGAGGGAGGGAGGGAGAGAGGAAGAGAGGGATGGAGAAAGAAAGTAAGGGAGGGAGAGAGACAGGGAAGGAGGGAGAGAGACAGGGAGGGAAGGAGATAGACAGGGAAGAATAGAAAGAGACAGGGAGGGAGAGAGTGAGTGAGATGTGGAGGGGGAGAGAGAGAGAAGGAGGGAATGAGAGAGACAGGAAGGGAGACAGAAATATAAGGAGAGAGAGTGACAGGAAGGATTAGAGAGACAGGAAGGAAGAGAGGGAGAGGAAGAGAGTAAAACAGGGAGTGGGACAGGGAGGAAGAGAGATAGGGAGGGAGGGAGAGACAGGGAGGGAGGGGAAGAGAGAGAGGGAGTGAGAGACAGGGAAGGAGAGAGAAAGACAGGGAGAGAAGACAGGGAGGAAAAGACAGGGATGGAGAGAGATAAGGAGGGAGAGAAACAGGGAGGTAAAGTGGCAGGGAGGGAGAGAGACAGGGAGGGAGGGAGAGAGAGAGGGAGACATGGAGGGAAAGAGAGAGGGAGGGAGGGAGAGAGAGAGAGAGAGAGAGAGAGAGAGAGAGAGAGAGAGAGAGAGAGAGGGAGGGAGGGAGGGAGGGAGGGAGGAAGAGAGGGAGGGAGAGAGACAGGTAGACTTGGAGGGAGAGACAGAGAGGAAGAGAGTAAAACGGGAGAGGGACAGGGAGGGAGAGAGACAGGGAGGGAGGGAGGGAGAGAGACAGGGAGGGAGGTAGGGAGAGATAGACAGGGAGGGAGAAGAGAGAGAGGGAGGAAGGGAGGGAGAGAGAAAGAAAGACAGGGAGAGAGGACAGGGAGGGAGAGAGATAGGTAGGGAGGGAGAAAGGTTTTCCAAAAAAAAATACAAATGAGTTACAGAGGGAGGGAAGGAGAGAGAAAGAGGGAGGGAGAGAGACAGGGAGGGAAAAAGAGAGACAGGGAGGGAACATGGAGGGAGAGAGGGAAATAGAGAGACAGGGAGGGAGAGATAGAGAGAGAGAGAGACAGGGAGGGAGGGAGACAGGGAGGGAGGGAGACAGGTAGACTTGGAGGGAGAGACAGAGAGGGAGAGAGTAAAACAGGGAGAGGGACAGGCAGGGAGGTAGGTAGGTAGGGAGAGAGAGACAGGGAGGGAAGGAGAGAGAGAGAGAGAGAGAGACAGAGAGAAGGAGGAAGGAGGGAGAGAGAAAGACAGGGATATATGACAGGGAGGGAGACAGGTAGGGAGGGAGACAGGTTTTCCAATAAAAATACAAATGTTTTAAAGAGGGAGGGAGAGAGACAGGGAGGGAGAGAGAGAGACAGGGAGGGAGGGAGGGAGGGAGGGAGACATGGATGGAGAGAGGGAAAGTGAGAGGGAGGGAGGCAGGGAGAGACAGGGAGGGAGAGACCAAAACAGGGATAGGGACAGGGATGGAGGGAGGGAGGGAGAGAGAGAGAAAGGGAGGGAGAGAGAGAGGCAGGGGGGGAGAAGGAGGGGGAGGGAGAGAGAGAGGGAGGGAGAGAGAGAGGGAAAGAGACAGGGAGGCAGAGAGGGAGGGAGGCAGGGAGGGAGGTAGAGAGAAAGGGAGATGAGAGAGAGACAGGGAGGGAGAGAGAGAAAGGGAGGGAGAGAGAGATAGGGAGAAAGAGAGACAGGGAGGGAGGGAGAGAGGGAGGGAGACAGGGAGGAAGAGAGGGAGAGAGGGAGAGAGACAGGGAGGGAGAGAGACAGGGAGGGAGAGAGCCAGGGAGGAAGAGAGAAAGGGAGGGAGAGAGAGACAGGGAGGGCGGTATGTAAGGAGAGAGACAGGGAAGGAGGGAGGGAGAGAGGAAAGGAGAGATAGTCAAAGGGAGGGAAGAATAGAGACAGGGAGGGAGGAAGAGAGAGAGACAGGGAGGAAGAGAGACAGGGAGGGAGGGAAAGAGACAGGGAGGGAGGGAGAGCAACAGAGAAGTAGAGAGAAAGACAGGAAGGTTAGGAGAGAGACAGGGAGGGAGGGAGGGAGGAAGGGAGAAACACAGGGTGTGAGGGAGAGAGACAGACAGACAGGGAGGGAGAGAGAGAGAGAAAGAGACAGAGAGAGATGGAGGGAGGGAAAGAGAAAGGGAGGGAGGGAGGGAGGGAGAGAGAAAGGCAGGGAGGGTGGGAGAGAGAGAAGGAGAAGGAGAGAGGGTGGGAGGGAATGTCAACATTCAACAGAATTTAATATAAAAAAATAATATGTTTTGTAGTTTCTTCATCTCTTTTTAGTACCTTTACTGTTAGTGAGCACTCTTATTTATTTCAAAAACATATAGACAGAGAGGGGGAGAGGGAGGGAGAAAGGGAGGGGGAGAGACAGGGAGGGAGAGATAAATGGAGAGAGAAGGAAAGAGAGAGGGAGGGAGACAGGGAGGGAGGGAGAGAGAGAGAGGGAGGGAGAGAGACAGGGAGGGAGGGAGGGAGAGAGAGAGACAGAGAGGGAGACATGGAGGGAGAGAGACAGGGAGGGAGGAAGGGAGAAAGACAGGGAGGCAGAGAGGGAGGAAGTCAGGGAGCGAGGGAGAGAGGGAGACAGGGAGGGAGGGAGGGCGACAGGGAGGGAGAGAGAGACAGGGAGATAGAGCGACACAGGGAGGGAGATAGAGATATGGAGGATGAGAGAGAGATAGGGAGGTAGGGAGGGAGAGAGACAGGGGGTGAGAGAGATAGGGAGGGAGGAAAGAGAGGAAGAAATACAGGGAGATAGGGGGAGAGAGAGAGGGAGAGAAGGAGGGAGAACAAGAGATAGACCGGGAGGGAGAGAGAAAGACAGGAAGGGAGAGAAAGGGAGGAAGAGAGACAAGGAGGGATGGAGAGAGAGAGACAGGGAGGAAGGGAGGGAGAGAGGGAGGTAGGTAGGGATAGAGGGACAGGGAGGGAGGGAGAGAGAGAGGGAGGGAGGGAGACAAGGAGGGAGGGAGAGAGACAGGGAGGGTGAGAAACAGGTAGGGAAAGTGGCAGGGAGGGAGAGAGACAGGGAGGGAGAGAGGGAGGGAGAGAGAGAGAGAGAGAGAGAGAGAGAGAGGGAGGGATGGAGAGAGGGACAGGGAGGGAGGAAGAGAGGGAGAGAGAGAGGGAGGGAAAAAGACAGGGAGGGAGAGAGGGAGGGAGGGAGGGAGGGAGAGAGGAAGAGAGGAAGAGAGGGATGGAGAAAGAAAGTAAGGGAGGGAGAGAGACAGGGAAGGAGGGAGAGAGACAGGGAGGGAAGGAGATAGACAGGGAAGAATAGAAAGAGACAGGGAGGGAGAGAGTGAGTGAGATGTGGAGGGGGAGAGAGAGAGAAGGAGGGAATGAGAGAGACAGGAAGGGAGAGAGAAATATAAGGAGAGAGAGTGACAGGAAGGATTAGAGAGACAGGAAGGAAGAGAGGGAGAGGAAGAGAGTAAAACAGGGAGTGGGACAGGGAGGAAGAGAGACAGGGAGGGAGGGAGAGACAGGGAGGGGAAGAGAGAGAGGGAGTGAGAGACAGGGAAGGAGAGAGAAAGACAGGGAGAGAAGACAGGGAGGAAAAGACAGGGATGGAGAGAGATAAGGAGGGAGAGAAACAGGGAGGTAAAGTGGCAGGGAGGGAGAGAGACAGGGAGGGAGGGAGAGAGAGAGAGAGGGAGGGAGGGAGGGAGGGATGGATGGAGAGAGGGACTGGGAGGGAGGAAGAAAGAGAAGGAGGGAGAGAGAGAGGGAGGGAAAAAGACATGGAGGGAGAGAGACAGGGAGGTAGGGAGAGAGGAAGAGAGGGAGGGAGGGAGAGATATAGACAGGGATGAATAGAAAGAGACAGGGAGAGAGTGAGATGTGGAGGGAGAGAGAGAAGGAGGGAAGGAGAGAGAGACAGGTAGGGAGGAAGAGATAAATATAGGGGGGAGAGAGAGAGATAGGGAGAGAGAGTGACAGGAAGGAAGAGAGGGAGAGAGAAGGAGAGAGAGAGGTAGGGAGGGAGGGAGAGACAGGGAAGGAGAGAGAAATACAGGGAGAGATGACAGGGAGTAAGAGACAGGGAGGGAGGGAGACATGGAGGGAGAGAGGGAAAGAGAGAGGGAGGGAGAAAGGGAGAGAGACAGAGAGGGAGGGAGACAGGGAGGGAGGGAGATAGAGAGACAGGGAGGGAGGAAGAGAGAGACTGGGAGGGAGGGAGAAAGGCAGACTGGGAGGGAGAGACAGGGAGGGAGAGAGAGAGTAAAACAGGGAGTGGGACAGGGAAGGAGATAGACAGGGAGGAAGAGAGACAGAGAGGGAGGTAGGGAGAGAGAGAGAGAGACAGGGAGAGAGTGGGAGGGAGGGAGGGAGGGAGGGAGGGAGGGAAGGAGGGAGAGACAGGGAAGGAGAAAGAAAGACAGGGAGAGATGACTGGGTGGGAGGGAGTCAGGGAAGGAGGGAGAGAGACAGGGAGGAAGATAGACAGGGAAGAAGAGAAAGAGACAGGTAGGGAGAGAGTGAGATGTGGAGGGAGAGAGGAGTGAAGGAGAGAGACAGGTAGGGAGGGAAAGATAGATAGGGAGAGAGAAAGAGAGATAGGGGGAGAGAGATGACAGGGAGGGAGATAGACAGGGAGGGAGAGAGACAGGGAGGGAGAGAGACAGGGAGGGAAGGAGACATGGAGGGAGAGAGGGAAAGAGAGAGGGAGGGAGACAGGGAGAGAGACAGAGAGGGAGGGAGACATGGAGGGAGGGAGGGAGGGAGAGAGAGAGACAGGGAGGGAGGAAGAGAGAGTCAGGGAGGGAGAAAAGTAGACTGGGAGGGAGAGACAGGGAGGGAGAGAGTAAAACAGGGAGTGGGACAGGGTGGGAGAGAGACAGGGAGGGAGGGAGAGAGACAGGGAGGGAGGTAGGGAGAGAGAGAGACAGGGAGGGAGGGAGAGTCAGGGAAGGAGAGAGAAAGACAGGGATAGATGACAGAGAGGGAGGGAGGGATACAGGTTTTCCAATAAAAATACAAATGTGTTAAAGAGGGAGGGAGAGAGAAAGAGGGAGAGAGATAGGGAGGGAGGGAGAGGGAGACATGGAGGGAGAGAAGGAAAGAGAGAGGGAGGGAGACAGGGAGAGAGACAGTGAGGGAGAGAGGGAGGGAGACAGGGAGGGAGGGAGAGAGAGAGACAGGGAGGAAGAGAGTGACAGGGAGGGAGACAGGGAGGGAGGGAGAAAGGTAGACCAGGAGGGAGAGATAGGGAGGGAGAGAGTAAAACAGGGAGTGGGACAGGGAGGAAGAGAGACAGGGAGGGAGGGAGAGAGACAGGGAGGGAGGGAAAGAGAGAGAGGGAGGGAGAGACAGGGAAGGAGAGAGAAAGACAGGGAGAGATGACAGGGAGGGAGAGAGACAGGGAGGGAGGGATACAGGTTTTCCAATAAAAATACAAATGTGTTAAAGAGGGAGGGAGAGAGAAAGAGGGAGGGAGAAAGACAGGGAGGGAGAGAAAGAGACATCAAGGGAGACATGGAGGGAGTGAGCGAGAGAGAATGAGGGATGGAGAGAGGGAGGGAGACAGGGAGGGAGGGATAGAGAAAGGGAGGAAGAGAGAGACAGGGAGGGAGGGAGACAGGTAGACTGGGAGGGAGAGACAGGGAGGGAGAGAGACAAGGAGGGAGGGAGAGTAAAACGGGCAGAGGGACAGGGAGGGAGAGAGACAGGGAGGG
>NW_026511631.1:0-33841 GCF_027579735.1 Bombina bombina
TAAAAGCATATAAATTCACTGAAAACCACATTCTATGTTGTGATGCTAGTAAATCCCTTAGGAACAGAACATACTGCAACATACACCACTAGTTTGAAATGCCCTAAGCTGATTCTGCATAGTTGTCAGGTACAAAAAATAAATAAAAAAATTGTGTTTTATTACCCAACTATTATTACCCAATATTTTTACCCAACTTATGACAAACTCCAACCCCTTCCATGTCAGAAGGAAGGGATTGCTGCTTGAGTGCCATATACATTCACCGAATGTCAACGCATAGATACTTTTTCACCTTTCCTTAGTTAGAAACACAAAGGATAAAAGATCTAAGGATATGAAAGATTTCAAAATAGTATTTTATTATGCAGTATGTTCACTTTCATAACATCAAATATAAAATGCAGTTTACGTAGAACTGCCTGAAAATAAAGACTCTGAGACAGAGCCCTCCAAGCAGTCTTCGACTGTGAACGATTGCTGTCCTTGTTGAGTATGTACCTATCTCTTGATTACTGTAAAACATTTTCTGACATCCTGAGAAATGATTAGAAATCATGCTACACTTTAACTTAAAACTGTGATTCTACCATCACTACATTATGTGCTTATGGCCTAAAAAACTACCAATAAACCGAAAGCTATAAAATAGTTACCTTCTGTACATGAGAGAGGGCCAATGGTTTATCAAATGATGCACTTGCAAAACATACTTTAAAAAACAACAAAAAAAAAACAGTAGTTTGAGATCTCAACATTTACATGTTCATTTTGCAAAGAATGAATACGTATAGAGACTGTCCCCCATAAAATAACGTAGTGGTTACACAAAGCCATTTAATGTCCAAATGAAAAACGCATGGGCACGTGATGCAAGATTAAATGAAGATGTTAAATTGCACACAAATGAGAGGCATTTTTATCAGTTGAACATGAAGCAAAATATACCTGGAATACTGTCCAGAAAGATAAATGCCTTCTTTATAACAAAATGCAAGTTTGACAACCAGACATGAAGGTGATATATTACAAAATCAGAGTTAAAGAAAAAAAAAAGAAAAAATACAGGTGGCCTTTAACGTAGGTAGCAAGTGTCTGGTAATACTGTCCAGTACTTTTGCAAACAAGCCTACATTTAAAAGGGCTTTTTAGTGTTTTTTTTCTTTTCTTATTACTCCAAAAAATAAAACATTCAACTAAGATGTGGAGAAACTGAAAACAATGATACTACCAAAATAATGAGAGAGAAAAAAAGAAGCTTAAAGGGCCATTAAACCCAAAAATTTTCTTTCACGATTCAGATAGAGAATACAATTTTAAACAACATTCCAATTTACTTCTATTATCTAATTTTCTGCAATCTTTAGATATCCTTTGTTAAAGAAATAGCATTGCATATTGGTGAGCCAATCACATGAGACATCTATGTGCAGCTACCAATCAGAAGCTACTGAGCCTATCTAGATATGCTTTTCAGGAAAGAATATCAAGAAAATTAAATAATTGAAGTAAATTAGAAAGTTGTTTAAAATGGTATTCTCTATCTAAATCATGAAAGAAAAAAATTTGGGTTCAATGTCCCTTTAAAGGGACAGTAAACCTTAAAAATAATGTTATATAATTCTGCACATAGTGCAGAATTATATAACATTGTATTAGCCAAACATTTATAAAACATAATATACCCTATTAATTTTTTTTTAAAAAAACACTGTTTTACAGACCCGCTCTCTGTACTCTGCTGAGCGGGTCTGTTAAATTTACTCAGCGCATCGGGCCAGCTGTATAGTCACAGCCCGGCCCGACCGCGCCATAGCACTAAGTGCAGCTCGCTCCTGCTGTCTGACAGAGCAGGAGCGAGCTGCACTTAGTGCTATGGCGCGGTCGGGCCGGGCTGTGACTATACAGCTGGCCCGATGCGCTGAGTAAATATAACAGACCCGCTCAGCAGAGTACAGAGAGCGGGTCTGTAAAACAGCGTTTTTTTAAAAACAATTAATAGGGGAAATTATGTTTTATAATGTTTGGCTAATATAATGTTATATAATTCTGCACTATGTGCAGAATTATATAACATTATTTTTAAAGTTTACTGACACTTTAAGACAGAAATTGCATTCAAATAAAGATGGTGAAACATCTTGTGGACAGAGTTGGCACAATAGGCCTAGATAAGGCATGTAAAGACATCCAGGGTCCCATTTCCTAAAAGCTTGCATTAAAATAACACCGCTTACTCAGGGGTCATCCTTCAGCCTTTTTAGAGCAAGCTTTGATTTCCTAGCATGACATGTAGGCCTCTGTACTTTCACTCACAAAGCAGCTATGATACTTTGGCCAAACTAGGTAGTAAAATGAACATATTTAGCAAAACCTGTAAAAGGACATGTAAGAAAAAAAAAATGTAGATATATATATTTTGGTTGGCAATTTTTCAACTTGAATCAGATTGTTTCTGCGCCACTGTTCTAGAAATAGACTATCTAGTGCTCCTATAAAAAGGGAACCCATAAAAGATTTTTTTAGAACATACTTGTATACTATGAAAATAATTTTGTTTTCATTAAATAATTCAGCAAATATAAGATCTATTCTGTAGGCCTTTTGCTGATATAAGTTTTCAAACATAAATCCAGTTAGTGAACAGACAAAAAAGGTCTAACCCCTACTTGCTGGTTATTGATTTAAATCATAATGCTTCCATAGGAAATTACAATATACAATAGCAGCCAATAACACAGTTCATATCGGATTCAAGTTTGCCATAATGAATGTAAAAACATGATATGTTACATTAGTGTGTGTGTGTCAGTGTAACATGTTAACTATATTTGTACATATGAATTACATACACACAAACAGCTCAATTTACACTGATCAAAAAAAAGGGGGGGCCCAAACAAACAAAACACAAATCTTATTACACATCCCATTAATGCACAAGCCAGCTACAATGTAATACAATAATGAACGGTGTGAGGCATACACACCAGGCAAGATAAATGGGAGTTTATTTAACAGTTCTGCACAGAAAGCAGAAAAAATATTTATATATAATCACTTTGGACACGTCACTAAAACCCCTGAAGGATACACACAGAAAATGGTGTACACCTGAAGACAATGAGAACATGGTATTATAAAAATGTGACATGTAACCGTAAGTATAGATTCATTCCAGCCTCTAGAAGAAAATTCCAGGTATAAGTACAAATAGTTCCAGTGTAAATATAGCTTGGCGCATTTGGTTTTTCTGTAGTGATTTCTATACAAACAATAGGCTGAGAGGTAATATTTATATTTACGTATGTGTGTATATATCTATATATAGAGAGATATCTGTTTTTTGTTTTTCTTTTTTACAAAGAATTAAAATATTTAATAAAAAAAGTTAAAATCCCTGCTCTCCCCCCAAAACTTAAAATATAAAAACAAAAATCACTCCAGTTAAAAGTTATGGCTTTAGAGTTATTGTACTATAGATGCTGAACCAAAATTCTCCCATCAAACTAAGATCCTGTAATAAAATGCGATGTGACGTCACTTAAATACAAACCCTGCTTCTTTCCCACCTTTGTCAGGCCCTGGTTTAAGTGGTGTTCAGATAAGGCTCATGTGAGAGTTACCAATCTGCACCAAATGATATCTGTACAGCATTTCTGAAGCATGAAGAGATCTTACAGGGGGCAGGCTGGAAGAAGCCATGTAGTCCCATGCCACTGTTTATTTAATGAGCACAAACATCTAAAATCCCTGCTGTTGGCAAATGCTTGACACCTGAGATTCATTTACAAATGATGATGGATTTTTGCAGGTTGTCCTCGCTTCTTATATCCTCTGGGACAGCGCAAGCTGAGGGTCTTTTATTGAAATATTTCTATTGCCAAAAGATTTCATCAGCACGAATCTCCTCCTTCTGGAAAGCAGATGGTGTTGTATGGTGAAGTTGGATTTTGTAAAAAACTAGGTGACAAGCGGCCCTGTACGCGATTTTTACATGAAGTGTCACAAAGGTGACCAACATACTGACACCTCAAAAAGGGGAGCTTAATATTTGCGCATGCAGACAAGCTCACATGTACACGTGTGCACCTACAAAACACAGGTCAAAAAAGCTACACACACCCTTGCACATGCATGGAAGTGGGTCTACGTGGACTGTGGTGTTTCTCCTCAAGCTCCAGTATGATTTATCGTGAAGCCTGAACAGTGATTTCACAGTTCCTGGAAAGGGGGGGGGGGGGGCTCCTTGTCTTTGATTAGGGTAGTGTCCAAAAAAAACCTCAGCTTGCTCACTAGAATCTGAACCAGTTAAGAAAATGAGCATGGTCTGCTGCACTGGTCAATACCCCTAACCATTTTGGACAAACAAGTATGATGAAGTGGATTTTACCCTACACTGATGAAAGAGATGCCACTGTAAGAATTTCGTTTAGAAAAAAACGAAAATCAGGCAATATGGTAATTACCTGAAGTTGATTCCATATCTTCATGCTCTTAGGGGGCAAAGAAATAGAAATAAAGGTTTTTAGTTTCATACCCAAACCTAGAATTAAATGTGTAGTGTGCTGTTCACTTTCATTTGGCCAAAAAGGCCCCATTGTTCAACTGGCAGTTGTTTGGGATGAAACATTGAGGTAGGCCTCATATGTACTACATCATGGCAGCTTGTATGAATTATTTCCACATTTTCTCAGGGGTTGCTTGTGTTTTCAGATTTTCACATCTTCCTGTATGCTGAGCTGTGACAATGTTTTTTTAATACGTAGTGCTGTCAAACGAGCTGCTCCATTAGCGTACCAGCACTCTCGCATCATCTTCCCCATGACTCGAAGAGCCTGAAAAGAAAGAAGAAACAATTAAAACTGAAGTTATTCTACATAGATACATAGTTGCCCTCAGATTAGATAAACTTGAACCTGTGTAATGCTCTCTTAAAGGGACAGTCAATCATGATAGTTACATTTTGACTAAATAGGGCATACAACTTTCCAATTTACTTTTATCATTTAATATGCATAGCATGCATCAGCTACTTAGCACTACATTGCATACAAAGTATATTATCTCCTTTGTTGTAGCAAATTAAGGACAGATATAAATAAGTCCATTCACTGATCAAGTAAACACCTAGCAAGCTGAAAGGTAACAGCTTTCCTGTATGAACTCCAAACTCTAGGGGAAGTGGAAAAAATACGGTTTAGAGGTAAAATGTAAAAAGGCTAAATAAATGCAGCACATTTAAAGATTTTTTTATATATTAAAAACATTTTATAGGACTTAATTTTAGTTTAATGTCCCTTTGAAGGATTAACCCTTTCCCGTCGTTAGGACGTTCCATGCCATCCTAACTGCTTGGCTGTCCTGAAGCCTTGGCTGCTTTGTAAATGGGATCGTGGGCTAGAGGGTGTGCCTAGCATCATAGGCACTCCCCCCTCACACCTGATCCCATCATAGTATGAACGATCTCGTGATTTACGTTTTTAATTATCTGTTTACATTTCCGATGTAGACAAATAAGTCCCAGCAGGAAAGGGTTAACTGCATTTAAAGTCACAATTACTTCTTTATAACGGTTGCAATTATATTATTTTTTTTAAACTAAAGAGGGAGTTAAAATGCATAAAACAAGCTCTCTCACTTTGGCATCAAGGAACTGTAACAGGTTCAGATTTTAATTATCTTCTTCAGCTATATAGTAACTAAACTACTGTAGCAGTCTTGCTGTACTCAGCCACGGAAATAAGAGTTCCTTATGGACTGAAAAGTCAAAACTGAAATGTGATTCTGTGCATTTCAATGTGAAATAGAGGCATATTTGTAATATGCTTCCATTAGCAAAAATGCTTCTAGTAAAAAGTTATTACTGTTCGTCAGAGGGCCGTGCACCAATATTCTAACACCATGTTCGCTCAGAGAGCTGGCAGTGGTTTGTATTGCTTTCTAGGTACGTGCATTTGTATCCTTTGTTCATATCCAAATGCGGAACCTGATTGATTCATGGGAAAGATCACCACGTTAAGATCTATGCAAATCCAGATCTCAACGTAGTGATCTTACACAATAATCAATCTAATAGTGCATACTTCTGCATTCGGATCCTAATGGAGGATCCGAATACACATACCAAATTGCTTCTGTGAAGACATAATTTGTGTCATACAAGCCAATGCTGACTCTCAGAGGTGTGGTGTTTGAATACTGGAGAATGGGCCCTCACAGGATATGTGCATAAGCCACGAAAAAAAAAAAAACTTTGCTAATGAGAGTACAATGAAAAAGTGCTTCCATTTCAAATTGAAACGCACCCGTGCACTTTTCAATTTTGACCTTTCAATCCCTTCCTTTAACTTGAATAAACCTATTTATTTTATTTTTATAATTGTAGATGCCTGTTCCTCTCTACCAAATACCCATTTATCACTAGGGATGAGTAGTGCACAACAGCTATCCTGACACTGGTTTGAAAAGCTTGGTATCAATGTTACTCTTCCCAAATATTTATACATTTAAACAAACTATACACGTGTTTTTCTGTTTTCTTACATACCTCATAACTTTGCCACCAGTTAGGTATGTTAGGCCGTAATTTCTGGTCACAAACAACTTTTCTCATCTCTTCAATTGAAGGGTCTGAAGGTACAAGATCATAATATGGAAGCTGATATTCTTCATGGAAACCTAAAAAATTAAGGCACATTTTTTTTTTTAAACATGAATAGGACAGCTACAAATATTATACTAAAAAAAGTACATTAGAAAGTAAATAAAAAAACTAAGATTATTGTAGTCAGTAGCTTTTGTACACCCCTGGAGCCATTCTTGAAACAAAGCAGTTGACAAGTAAATGCATATTCAAGAAGTGCAAGTATTATACGTACGTGCCAATTACTTGCTCTTTCTGAAACAATGGCATTTTGCACACACTACTACTCCGTCTCCATGCTTTAGTGTGTAACCACTTTGATGTGCATAATGCTGTTTTCAGCAATCTCCCGCACTACAGGCTGGGGACAGTTATATGCTACGCACAGCATGATTTATGCAAATTACTATACAAAACATTGCATTGTATAGAAGACCCTTTCTACAGTGTGGACAGTATACGTTAAGGGCAGCGTGACTTTATTATTTATCAGCCTATCAGCGTGGTGTATAGTGAGCCAATCAGGGTTTGTGATAGGACATATGTGATGAGGAAAAAGAAGCGTGGAGTCTCTCAGTGGTTCCAAAAAGAGTTTATTCAGGAGCAGGCTTCTGCAGGGAACACAAGGTAAGCTCCTGACGCATTTGTAAAATCCGACTGGTATTGTTACAAGTGTTAGTATTTTGTGCATGCGCTCTAAAAAGTGTCCAATAATCTGATGGATGTTATTAGTGCATGCGATTTAAAAAGAACCAAGAATCTGATGGGTTTAATGTTATTAGTGTGCGCATGCACTTTAAACGTGTCCAACAATCTGACAGGTAGATTGTAATTTTTGACTTGCTGGGATTGGAATGTGATGATGCGGGGGAGCGCATGCGCGGTGCACATAACTTCCGTTAGCTGGTCTGACAAGTTTGCTAATCTGACATAACACCTGCACCTCCCCTTTCATTGCCTGTGGCTATATTGAGTGACAGCAGGAGGGAGGGAGCTGACTGAACTGGGAGGTGTGTTACACTTGTTAGCAAGACCGAGAGGAAAGAACATGGAGCATGTAGGTGAGTAGAATCTGCTAGCAGTGCATAGTAGACAATGTAGCAGAAGATTAGATTGATCCATCTAAATAGAAGCACCATGGCCGTTTCAGCATGCTTGATCCTAGTCACAGAGATGAAGAATAGCTGCTTCTTTTGCCAGTAAAACAGCATAGTAGCCCTGGACCCAGACTGCAGTCTAATAATGTGTAACAACAATTTTCATGAGTAATAGTGTCTGTGCAGGGGGTGTATTTAGCAGCAACAGGTTACTCTGCTTATTTTATGTGCCAGAGTATTGAACATGTATTGACTTCAATATTATTGTGGCTTATTATAATTCAGGTTGGCTTTAACAACATGAATACTTTTATAACTTACTCTAAGTGTAAAAACACAAATTTTTCAATGTTAAACACTGAACTACAAGTGCTCATAATGTTTGAATTTGTGAAAGTAGTTGACGTAAATATGTAAAACTGTTGTTCTTAGGTTCAGGGTTTTACATTTTTAAATGTGTGGGGGGGAGAAATCATGTTTTTTTTTGTTTTAGTTTTTTTAAATAGTACAAGAAAACAGAATTTATGCTTACCTGATAAATTACTTTCTCCAACGGTGTGTCCGGTCCACGGCGTCATCCTTACTTGTGGGATATTCTCTTCCCCAACAGGAAATGGCAAAGAGCCCAGCAAAGCTGGTCACATGATCCCTCCTAGGCTCCGCCTTCCCCAGTCATTCGACCGACGTAAAGGAGGAATATGCATAGGAGAAATCATATGATACCGTGGTGACTGTAGTTAGAGAAAATAATTCATCAGACCTGATTAAAAAACCAGAGCGGGCCGTGGACCGGACACACCGTTGGAGAAAGTAATTTATCAGGTAAGCATAAATTCTGTTTTCTCCAACATAGGTGTGTCCGGTCCACGGCGTCATCCTTACTTGTGGGAACCAATACCAAAGCTTTAGGACACGGATGATGGGAGGGAGCAAATCAGGTCACCTAGATGGAAGGCACCACGGCTTGCAAAACCTTTCTCCCAAAAATAGCCTCAGAAGAAGCAAAAGTATCAAATTTGTAAAATTTTGTAAAAGTGTGCAGTGAAGACCAAGTCGCTGCCTTACATATCTGATCAACAGAAGCCTCGTTCTTGAAGGCCCATGTGGAAGCCACAGCCCTAGTGGAGTGAGCTGTGATTCTTTCAGGAGGCTGCCGTCCGGCAGTCTCATAAGCCAATCGGATGATGCTTTTAAGCCAAAAAGAGAGAGAGGTAGAAGTTGCTTTTTGACCTCTCCTTTTACCAGAATAAACAACAAACAAGGAAGATGTTTGTCTGAAATCCTTTGTAGCCTCTAAATAGAATTTTAGAGCACGAACTACATCCAAATTGTGCAACAAACGTTCCTTCTTTGAAACTGGATTCGGACACAAAGAAGGCACAACTATCTCCTGGTTAATATTTTTGTTAGAAACAACTTTCGGAAAACCAGGTTTAGTACGCAAAACCACCTTATCTGCATGGAACACCAGATAAGGAGGAGAACACTGCAGAGCAGATAACTCTGAAACTCTTCTAGCAGAAGAAATTGTAACCAAAAACAAAACTTTCCAAGATAATAACTTAATATCTACGTAATGTAAGGGTTCAAACGGAACCCCTTGAAGAACTGAAAGAACTAAATTGAGACTCCAAGGAGGAGTCAAAGGTTTGTAAACAGGCTTGATTCTAACCAGAGCCTGAACAAAAGCTTGAACATCTGGCACAGCCGCCAGCTTTTTGTGAAGTAAAACAGAGCAGAAATCTGTCCCTTCAAAGAACTTGCAGATAATCCTTTCTCCAAACCCTCTTGTAGAAAGGATAGAATTTTAGGAATTTTTACCCTGTTCCATGGGAATCCTTTCGATTCGCACCAACAGATATATTTCTTCCATACTTTATGGTAAATTTTTCTAGTTACAGGCTTTCTAGCCTGAATAAGAGTATCAATGACAGAATCTGAGAACCCACGCTTTGATAAAATCAAGCGTTCAATCTCCAAGCAGTCAGTTGGAGTGAGGCCAGATTCGGATGTTCGAACGGACCTTGAACAAGAAGGTCCCGTCTCAAAGGTAGCTTCCATGGTGGAGCCGATGACATATTCCCCAGGACTGCATACCAAGTTCTGCGTGGCCACGCAGGAGCTATCAAGATCACCGAAGCCCTCTCCTGATTGATCCTGGCTAACAGCCTGGGAATGAGAGGAAACGGTGGGAATACATAGGCTAGGTTGAAGGTCCAAGGTGCTACTAGTGCATCTACTAGAGTCGCCTTGGGATCCCTGGATCTGGACCCGTAGCAAGGAACCTTGAAGTTCTGACGAGACGCCATCAGATCCATGTCTGGAATGCCCCATAATTGAGTTATGTGGGCAAAGATTTCCGGATGGAGTTCCCACTCCCCCGGATGAAATGTCTGACGACTCAGAAAATCCGCTTCCCAATTTTCCACTCCTGGGATGTGGATTGCAGACAAGTGGCAGGAATGAATCTCCGCCCATTGAATTACTTTGGTCACTTCTTCCATCGCCAGGGAACTCCTTGTTCCCCCCTGATGGTTGATATATGCAACAGTCGTCATGTTGTCTGATTGAAACCTTATGAATTTGGCCTTTGCTAATTGAGGCCAAGCCTTGAGAGCATTGAATATCGCTCTCAGTTCCAGAATGTTTATCGGGAGAAGAGATTCTTCCCGAGACCATAGACCCTGAGCTTTCAGGGAGTTCCAGACCACGCCCCAGCCCACCAGGCTGGCGTCGGTCGTGACAATGACCCACTCTGGTCTGCGGAAGCTCATCCCTTGAGACAGGTTGGCCAGGGTCAGCCACCAACGGAGTGAATCTCTGGTCCTCTGATCTACTTGCATCGTCGGGGACAAGTCTGTATAATCCCCATTCCACTGTCTGAGCATGCACAGTTGTAATGGTCTTAGATGAATCCGCGCAAAAGGAACTATGTCCATTGCCGCAACCATCAAACCTATTACTTCCATGCACTGCGCTATGGAAGGAAGAAGAACAGAATGAAGTACTTGACAAGAGCTTAGAAGTTTTGATTTTCTGGCCTCTGTCAGAAAAATCTTCATTTCTAAGGAGTCTATTATTGTTCCCAAGAAGGGAACTCTTGTTGACGGGAATAGAAAACTTTTTTCTACATTCACTTTCCACCCGTGAGATCTGAGAAAGGCTAGGACAATGTAGAAGGGACCCTAGTACCTTTGTGAAAATTCTTGGAGCAGTGGCTAATCCGAATGGAAGTGCCACAAACTGGTAATGCCTGTCCAGAAAGGCGAATCTTAGGAACCGATAGGAATATGTAGATACACATCCTTTAAATCCACCGTGGTCATGAATTGACCTTCCTGGATGGTAGGAAGAATTGTCCGAATGGTTTCCATTTTGAACGATGGAACCCTGAGAAATTTGTTTAGGATCTTGAGATCCAAAATTGGCCTGAATGTTCCCTCTTTTTTGGGAACTATGAACAGATTGGAGTAAAACCCCATCCCTTGTTCTCCTAATGGAACAGGATGAATCACTCCCATTTTTAACAGGTCTTCTACACAATGTAAGAATGCCTGTCTTTTTATTTGGTCTGAAGACAATTGAGACCTGTGGAACCTTCCCCTTGGGGGTAGTTCCTTGAATTCCAGGAGATAACCTTGAGAAACTATTTCTAGCGCCCAAGGATCCTGAACATCTCTTGCCCAAGCCTGAGCGAAGAGAGAGAGTCTGCCCCCCACCAGATCCGGTCCCGGATCGGGGGCCAGCATCTCATGCTGTCTTGGTAGCGGTAGCAGGCTTCTTGGCCTGTTTACCTTTGTTCCAGCCTTGCATCGGTCTCCAGGCTGGCTTGGTTTGAGAAGAATTACCCTCTTGCTTAGAGGATGTAGAGTTTGAGGCTGGTCCGTTTCTACGAAAGGGACGAAAATTTGTTTTATTTTTAGCCTTAAAAGACCTATCCTGAGGAAGGGCGTGGCCCTTTCCCCCAGTGATGTCTGAAATAATCTCTTTCAAGTCAGGGCCAAACAGCGTTTTCCCCTTGAAAGGGATGTTAAGCAATTTGTTCTTGGAGGACACATCCGCTGACCAAGACTTTAGCCAAAGCGCTCTGCGCGCCACAATAGCAAAACCTGAATTTTTCGCCGCTAATCTAGCTAATTGCAAAGTGGCGTCTAAGGTAAAAGAGTTAGCCAATTTAAGTGCTTGAACTCTGTCCATAACCTCCTCATAAGAAGATGCTTTATTGAGCGACTTTTCTAGTTCATCGAACCAGAAACACGCTGCTGTAGTGACAGGAACAATGCATGAAATTGGTTGTAGAAGGTAACCTTGCTGAACAAACATCTTTTTAAGCAAACCCTCTAATTTTTTATCCATAGGATCTTTGAAAGCACAACTATCTTCTATAGGGATAGTGGTGCGTTTGTTTAGAGTAGAAACC
The DNA here is from genome assembly GCF_027579735.1 of Bombina bombina. Classification (NCBI taxonomy): domain Eukaryota; kingdom Metazoa; phylum Chordata; class Amphibia; order Anura; family Bombinatoridae; genus Bombina; species Bombina bombina. The sequence goes on from NW_026511631.1 coordinate 12,164, forward strand.
GCCCCCTCGACCTTGGGGACTGTCTGCCATAAGTCCTTCCTGGGGTCGACCATAGGAAATAATTTCTTAAATATAGGGGGAGGGACAAAAGGTATGCCGGGCCTTTCCCATTCTTTATTTACAATGTCCGCCACCCGCTTGGGTATAGGAAAAGCTTCGGGGGGCACCGGGACCTCTAGGAACTTGTCCATCTTACATAATTTCTCTGGAATGACCAAATTGTCACAATCATCCAGAGTAGATAACACCTCCTTAAGCAGAGCGCGGAGATGGCCCAATTTAAATTTGAATGTAATAACGTCAGGTTCAGCTTGTTGAGAAATTTTTCCTGAATCTGAAATTTCTCCCTCAGACAAAACCTCCCTGGCCCCTTCAGACTGGTGTAAGGGCATGTCAGAACCATTATCATCAGCGTCCTCATGCTCTTCAGTATCTAAAACAGAGCAGTCACGCTTTTGCTGATAAGTGGGCATTTTGGCTAAAATGTTTTTAATAGAATTATCCATTACAGCCGTTAATTGTTGCATAGTAAGGAGGATTGGCGCACTAGATGCACTAGGGACCTCCTGAGCGGGCAAGACTGGTGTAGACATGGAAGGAGATGATGCAGTACCATGCTTACTCCCCTCACTTAAGGAATCAGTTTGGGCAACATTATTATCAAAGCATCATTGTCCCTACTTTGTTTGTCACATTCATCACATATATTTAAATGGAGAGGAACCTTGGCTTCCGAACATACAGAACATCGTCTATCTGCTAGTTCAGACATGTTAATAGGCATAAACTTGATAACAAAGCACAAAAAACGTTTTAAAATAAAACCGTTACTGTCTCTTTAAATTTTAAACTGAACACCCTTTATTACTGAATATGCGAAAAAGTATGAAGGAATTGTTCAAAATTTCACCACAGTGTCTTAAAGCCTTAAAAGTATTGCACACCAAATTTGAAAGCTTTAACTCTTAAAATAACGGAACCGGAGCCGTTTTTACATTTAACCCCTATACAGTCCCTGGTATCTGCTTTGCTGAGACCCAACCAAGCCCAGAGGGGAATACGATACCAAATGACGCCTTCAATAAGCTTTTTCAGTGGATCTGAGATCCTCACACATGCATCTGCATGCCTTGCTTCTCAAAAACAACTGCGCATTAGTGGCGCGAAAATGAGGCTCTGCCTATGACTAGAAAAGGCCCCCAGTGAAAAAGGTGTCCAATACAGTGCCTGCCGTTTTTTTAACAGAATTCCCAAGATTAAAATAACTCTCCAAAGTTATAAACCATTAAATATGCTTATAAAGTAATCGTTTTAGCCCAGAAAAATGTCTACCAGTCTTTAAAGCCCTTGTGAAGCCCTTTATTCTTATATTAAAAATTAAGAAAATGGCTTACCGGATCCCATAGGGAAAATGACAGCTTCCAGCATTACCAAGTCGTGTTAGAAATGTGTCATACCTCAAGCAGCAAAAGTCTGCTCACTGTTTCCCCCAACTGAAGTTAATTCATCTCAACAGTCCTGTGTGGAAACAGCCATCGATTTTAGTAACGGTTGCTAAAATAATTTTCCTCTTACAAACAGAAATCTTCATCTCCTTTCTGTTTCAGAGTAAATAGTACATACCAGCACTATTTTAAAATAACAAACTCTTGATTGAAGAATAAAAACTACATTTAAACACCAAAAAACTCTTAGCCATCTCCGTGGAGATGTTGCCTGTGCAACGGCAAAGAGAATGACTAGGGAAGGCGGAGCCTAGGAGGGATCATGTGACCAGCTTTGCTGGGCTCTTTGCCATTTCCTGTTGGGGAAGAGAATATCCCACAAGTAAGGATGACGCCGTGGACCGGACACACCTATGTTGGAGAAACTATTTTTAGATAAGGCTAAAGCCAAACCGGGGGCGTGTCCTAGCAATGGCTCTGAGCGGGCCGCATCTTTCCGGAGCTCTGGGAGAAGAGGCAGTAATCCGCCGATTATACACAAAACGATTGATACCGTACTCCTTTATCATCTAAGCCTCATTATGCAGCTGTATTAATGACCCGAGAGTTGGAAGAGGAGAGTTGGAAGAGGAGAGTTGGAAGAGGAGAGTTGGAAGAGGAGAGTTGGAAGAGGAGAGTTGGAAGAGGAGAGTTGGAAGAGGAGAGTTGGAAGAGGAGAGTTGGAAGAGGAGAGTTGGAAGAGGAGAGTTGGAAGAGGAGAGTTGGAAGAGGAGAGTTGGAAGAGGAGAGTTGGAAGAGGAGAGTTGGAAGAGGAGAGTTGGAAGAGGAGAGTTGGAAGAGGAGAGTTGGAAGAGGAGAGTTGGAAGAGGAGAGTTGGAAGAGGAGAGTTGGAAGAGGAGAGTTGGAAGAGGAGAGTTGGAAGAGGAGAGTTGGAAGAGGAGAGTTGGAAGAGGAGAGTTGGAAGAGGAGAGTTGGAAGAGGAGAGTTGGAAGAGGAGAGTTGGAAGAGGAGAGTTGGAAGAGGAGAGTTGGAAGAGGAGAGTTGGAAGAGGAGAGTTGGAAGAGGAGAGTTGGAAGAGGAGAGTTGGAAGAGGAGAGTTGGAAGAGGAGAGTTGGAAGAGGAGAGTTGGAAGAGGAGAGTTGGAAGAGGAGAGTTGGAAGAGGAGAGTTGGAAGAGGAGAGTTGGAAGAGGAGAGTTGGAAGAGGAGAGTTGGAAGAGGAGAGTTGGAAGAGGAGAGTTGGAAGAGGAGAGTTGGAAGAGGAGAGTTGGAAGAGGAGAGTTGGAAGAGGAGAGTTGGAAGAGGAGAGTTGGAAGAGGAGAGTTGGAAGAGGAGAGTTGGAAGAGGAGAGTTGGAAGAGGAGAGTTGGAAGAGGAGAGTTGGAAGAGGAGAGTTGGAAGACTCGCAGGCAGCGGTGCGTCTCCCCCCCCAGTCACCCGGGGTGTTCCACCAGAGCTGGTTGTATAACGAAACCAAAATAACACACCAAACCTCTAACAGAATCCATTGTCTCTTAGAACAGCTATAAACCCCTGCACGATACAAATCTACTACACAGGAAAATGCTGAATCCAAATACTGCCATGCGGGTTAACGATCTTCCTGACATGCCTGACTTCTGACTCGCCAAAATAGAAGCCATGATGCCAACCCTAATTGACAAAGCACTTTCAGAACGCGAACTACAACTCCTTATAGATGCCACAAAACCCGAGGAATTCACAAGCCTGACACAGCCTCAAAGCTTAGAGAGACCGACCGGCACTACGCGCCAGTGACCGGACATATACAACCACATAGCAAGCTGGCAACAATAATTTCACAACTATAAAGCAATAAACAAATTATGCTTACTAGATAATTTAATTTCCTTCTGTATAAGGAGAGTCCACGGCATCATTCCTTACTGGTGGGAAAAACTGAACCTGGCCACCAGGAGGAGGCAAAGACAACCCAGCCAAAGGCTTAAATACCTGTACCACTTCCCCCATCCTCAGTCATTCTGCCGAGGGAACTAGGAACAATAGGAGAAATATCAGGGTATAAATGGTGCCAGAAGAAAAAAATATAATTTAGAGGGCTGTCCATCGGAGAACACTGGTGGGGACTGTGGACTCTCCTTATACAGAAGGAAATTAAATTATCTGGCAAGCATAATTTATGTTTTCCTTCTTAATATAGAGTCCACGGCATCATTCCTTACTGTTGGGAAACTTATACCCAAGCTCTAGAGGACACTAAATGATAACGGGAGGGACAAAAAGAGAGGCGGACCCTAATCTGAGGGCACCACAGCCTGCAAAACCTCTCTCCCAAAAACTGCTTCAGCCTAAGCAAAAACATCAAACTTGTAGAATTTAGAAAAGTATGTAAGGAGGACCAGGTAGCCACTGCTCTAGTAGAATGAGCCGTAATCCTTTGAGGAGGTTTATGTCCCACTTCCCAGAATGGACAACAAACAAGGACGAAGTTTGTCTAAAATCCTAAGTAGCCTGAATGTAGAAGTTTAATGCGCGAACCATGTCTAAATTATGAAGCAAATGTTCCTTTGCAGAAGGAGGATTTGGACACAAGGAAGAAACCACAACCTCTTGATTGATGTTGCGGTCTGACGCGGCCTTAGGAAGAAAACCTAAGTTAGTACGTAGGACAGCCTTATCAGAATGGAACACCAGATAAGGGGGCTCACGTTGCAAGGCGGAAATCTCAGATACTCTGCGCGCAGAAGCAATAGCCAGTAGAAAAAGAATCTTCCAGGACAATAATTTAATGTTAATCTCATGCATAGGCTCAAAACGGAGCCCGTTGCAACACTTTAAGAACAAGATTTAAACTCCAAGGAGGTGCCTTCGATCTGAACACAGGTCTGATACTAATCAGAGCCTTAACAAAGGACTGTACATCGGGAATCTCTGGGAGCCTCTTGTGCAGTAAAACAGATAGGGCCGAAATCTGTCCCCTCATGGAACTGGCAGAAAGGGCCTTCTCCAGTCCATCCTGGAGAAACTCTAGGATCCTGGCAACCTTAACTTTATGCCAGGAAAATCCACGCTCTTCACACCAGAATAAGTAGGGTCTTCACACCTTATGATAGATGCGACGAGTAACCGGCTTACGAGCTTGAATGAGAGTATCAATCACTAGCAGAAAAACCTCTCTTGGCTAGGACTAAGTTCAATCTCCACGCAGTCAGCCTCAGAGAATCTAGATTTTGATGAACAAAAGGACCTTGTTCCAGCAGATCCCTGCGACAAGCTAACTTCAACAGAGGAGAGGATGACATCCTCACCAGATCCGCGAACCACATCCTTCGCGACCACGATGGAGCAATCAGTATCACTGATGCTTGTTCCTGCTTGATGCGGGCCACTACACGAGGAAGAAGTGGTAACAGCGGGAAAAGGTAAATTAGACTGAACCTCCAAGGCACTGCTAATGCATCTATTAGCTCCGCCTGAGGATCCCTGGACCTCGACCCATATCTGGGTAGCTTAGCATTGAGACGAGATGTCCTGAGATCCATCTCCGGCGTCCCCCACTTGTTGTATATCTCCGCAAACATTTCGGGATGGAAAGACCATTCCCCCGGATGAAAGGATTGTCTGCTGAGAAAATCCGCTTCCCAGTTGTCTACACCTGGAATGTGGATCGTTGACAGCGAACAGCTGTGGACCTCCGCCCACTCCAGAATACGAGATACCTCCCTCATTGCTAGGGAGCATCTCGTTCCCCCTGATGGTTGATGTAAGCCACCGAGGTTATATTGTCTGATTGGAATCTGATAAACCAGGACGAACCCAGAAGCGGCCAAGCATTCAGAGCATTGAAGATTGCTCTAAGTTCCAGAATGCTGATCGAGATACATACATACATACATATAGTATATATACACACAGACATACACATTTTCAAGTTTGCGGAATGTTTATATCGTCATTCTGGGCAGCACTGGCAACATGTAACATTGTTAGAGGGTGTGTTTATACAAATTTTTAATTTGTCAATTAACCAATGAATACCTTTTATGTATTTAAATAGGTATAGAACAGGCTATGACTACGGCTTTCGCCGAAACGTGTAAGCCTATCTGATACACTACACCCTCTATGTTGTACCATGGACACTGAGGTCTTTTTTAACCTGTGGAAATAAAGAATTTTTTATTTTAAATATACGGACCGATCAGTTTTGTCCTTTGTTGAAAGCTGCAAAACCAGACACCTTAGCATTTAGGCGAATAATCTGCATGTTTGCATCACAGATAAAAGAATTAGCAATTCTAAATGCTCTAATTCTTTCCTGGATTACGTCGAGGGGACCCTCCACCTCGATCAATTTCCGATAAGGAGTCGCACCAGTAGGTAGCTGCTCCAGCAACCGAGGCAACAGCCGCTGCCGGTTGAAACAAGTACACTGTATGTTGGAACATCTTTCTTAGAAAAGTTTCCATCTTCTTATTCATCGGCTCTCTGAACAACGAGCTATCCTCAGGCGGGATAGTAGTACGCTTGGCAAGCATGGAGATAGCGCCATCCACCTTAGGGACGAAACCCTACAATTCCAATTGAGAGTCTGTGACCGGGAATAATTTCTTAAATGAAGACGAAGGGGAAAAGGAAGATCCAATTCTGTCCCAATTCTTTTTTAATAATGTTTGCTATCTTTACAGGAAAGGTTAACGGCACTACCCTGTCCTCGTACACTATGTCTAATTTAGGAATCAACGGTTCATCAGGCAACTTGGCCTCTGGAACCTCTAATGTAGACAGGACCTCTTTTAGAAGAAAACGTAAGTGTTCAATCTTAAATCTAAAAGCTGGTTCCACCGCAGCAGAAGGCTTAGAGGCAGCAGACTCCGACCCAGAAAGTTTACCCTCTGAAGCCTCAGCGCTTGACTCGTCCTCGGATAACCGAGTAAGAACAGATAAATTCAATAACTCACATGATGACCCCTGGGCAGGGGAGCTATGTTTAACCTTTTCGCTTGCATTTAGAGGGGCAAGGTAAATCACTGAGGGCCTCAGACACCGCCGTTTTGAACTGAGCGGTAAAATCGGCTCCCTCCAGATGGAGGATCAGGCGTGCTACGGGAAGCTGCATGTGTAGAAGGAGATGCCTGATGGGTATGCACCTCTTGGGACAGCGAGTCCTCAGAGGTAGACAGGTCAGTGGTAACTAAAGAGGTTAACCTTCTTAGACCTAACAACAAGTATGAGAAAAAGCACGCCAAGTTACAAGCTGTGCAGCGTTCAAAGTGAAAGTAAAAACTTGTGCGTTCCAGTCATATAACAGTCTATGAGCCCAATAAATCTCACACATAAAGCAGCATATAATCAAAGCATCACATTTGATTAATCCCCACTGTTCAATAATCCCTCTCAGGAGATATTAACCCATGACTCTATTAAGATAAAAGGAGTCACACTGTGACCCTGTCTTCTAGCGTTTTCAACATATGTATATAAAAAAATAAAATAAACGATCTTACCAGAATCCATGCTGTGGAACAGAAACACAGCCTCTCAAGTGTGACAGTATTGTAGCATCGCTCCTGACATGGACTTGAGTAAGAAAACAAGCAGGCAGTGAAACTCGTCAACACCGATTGCTTAGGAGCTGTTAGGCAGTCTGGATGGTTTCACAGAAAGACTCTCCCTGCATCTCCAGACTCTAACTTTTGTCAATGCTCTATTTTGTAACATACAGTTCTGGTGGCTTGCAGCTTTATTCTCCTGTTTAAACTGGATATGTCAGCGTAACAGTCCTTTTACTTATCTACCTTGAGATGTAACTTTTTCTTTTAGTTTTTATCTTTTTATTTTTCAGTGTTACATATTGTCAACCACTAGACTATTTTTAAATGTTATAGGTCCAAAAGTGACCATATGACCACAAGGGGACAAAATGAGGTATTTACTCACTAAGTATGTGTAAATTTTTTCAGATATGATGTACATATTCAACATACTTGAATCTTGTGTTGTATTTATTTTGTTGTCCTCAAAAAAGAAAAAGAAAAGAAAAAAAGGCTAAAGCAAAACCCTAGTGATCTTGGCAGACAGTTGGATCTTTTAGATTATTCCTAGCCTGGTTTGGAACAAATGATAAAAAGGGACATAAACATAAAATTCTTCTTTCATGATTCCGATAGAGCATGCAATTTAAAACAACTTTCCAATTTACTTCTAATATCAAATATTCTTTGTTTCCTTGTTATCCTTTGTTGAAAAGCAGGTATGTAAGCTCAGGCGTGTGCACGTCTGCAGCACTAATTGGCAGCAGTCTTGCAACAATTTTATACATTAGCAAGAGGCTTTAGGCATGTGCATGCTACCTACTTACATATCTCGTCAAAGCATAACATGAGAACAAAGTAATATTGATAATAGAAGTAAATCTGAAACTTTTTAAAATAGTTTTCACTATCTGAATAATGAAAGAAAAATTTGTGCTGTCATGTCCCTTTAATTCCAGGAATATAAATGTTTAAAGTGAAATAAAACATTGTAAAACTAAAAACATAAATTATGCTTACCTGATAATTTTCTTTTCTTCATATGGAAAGAGTCCACAGCTGCATTCATTACTTTTGGGAAATAAGAACCAGGCCACCAGGAGGAGGCAAAGACATCCCAGCCAAAGGCTTAAATACCTCCCCCACTCCCCTCATCCCCCAGTCATTCTGCTGAGAAACAAGGAACAGTAGACGTAACATCAGGGTGAAAAGGTGCCAGAAGAATAAAAATACAGACGCTCCACAGAAAAAATACGGGTGGGGAGTTGTGGACTCTTTCCAGAAGAAAATAAAATTATCAGGTAAGCATAATTTATGTGTATCTCCATAAATGGAAAGAGTCCACACCTGCATTCATTACTTTTGGGAAAACAATACCCAAGCTATAGAGGACACAATGCCAAGACGGGAGGGTACAAGAGGTGGCCCATTCTGAGGGCACCAGGCCTGAAGCCACTACCCAACAAAACTCTGCTTCGTCCGAAGCCAAGAACATTGAAAGGAAAAATCCCCAAGGACACTGACCCGCAAATAGTATGGAAGCCTAGCTAGAGACCGCAAAATCAGACTCAACTGAGCCAACAGTCCTACAGGAGACACCGTCGCTCAGCGGTCGGCCCCCAACCACACACCCCTTACTAGTGAAGGGAACACCAGCCCAAAACTCCCAAAGGGACAGGGAAAGAAAAATTCAAAGGACACCACAAAATTCCATAAAGGAAGACCCCCAGAACGAGCACAGCTCAAAAAGACCCCAATGGGGAGGCAACGCCCAGACCAACACTAACACAAGGTCTAGGACCGGGCATCCGAACAGCGATCTTTATTCTTAACATCGAGAGGAAGCGCCGAAACGGCAACTGAAGACTTAACCTCAAGTTGTCAGCACTTATAATACTGAAGTATTCAACACAAATACGTGAAGCAGACCCAGATGAGGTAAACACCCGGGTCAAGAATATGCAGCCATCATCAGGACGACCCAAGAGAGAATACTTACTAAGAAGAAAAATGCAACTAAACAAGATATCAGATTGTAAAAACTCCAAGCCAGAGGGCACCCTCTAGGCAATACCAGCCGCCAGACCGACTCATTGGTCCCAAAAGAGAAGCATAAAACGTTAACTAGGCCCATTACACCCCCAAGGAACAACAACATCAAGGCCTACTCCCAGCCGGGCCAGCCCAAGGGTCAGTAGGTTCGAAAACAGGGAAACAGAAAAGCCCCAACACCCAATCACAAAAGAGCGGAAAAAATGGCTTCAGCCATTCCACAGAGCTCGGGAACCAACCGAAATTCCATAAAGACAGTCGACAAGGCCAAAGACCCAGAAGAGTCTAGCAAAGGTCCATCTCGACGCAGAGCCAGAAAGACTCCAGATAGAACAGAAGAACCCAGAGAGCATGTCTGTCTCCAAATAGGTTAAATCCTCTGTTCCATCCCCTGAATCTAGGAAAAGTCTTAAAACAAGGCCTCCATAGGAGAACAAGCCACCCCCCCCTAAGAAAAAGGGGGCCATTAGAGACAGAGCACCTGCCCATGAGACACAAGTCATCAGGCTGAATCAGAGAGCACTCTCCAATGCAGATGAACCTGGAAGGAATCCCCTAAAAACTTAGCGCACAGACAAGGTGTATTAGCTGCAGCGGTAACCCTATAACCCTTCGCCTGCAGAACCGCAAAGTCATCAGGTTACTTCAGCAAACCGTTGAAGTGAACTGTTCATTGAGCGTAGACAAGGCCAATGAGAAAAAGTCCTCAGGAAATCTGGTCAACCGTGACCAGATCTACAAGCCAGCCAGACTAAAGGTCATAGCCCAAATTCCCGGAACAAGAAAACCCCGAAACTGCCCTAGATCCTGAAAAGACCGGTAACAACCCGCAACGGGATCCACAAGGGGAAACGCTGAGCAAAAGCCTCAGCACCCGAAAGAACCAGGACGATGACAGGTTCAAGCCCCCAATTGTTTAAAACAAACAATACCCCATCTGATATAGAAAACAGACCCACAGGGAAATATTAATGTAATATCCAGGAGAACGCAGAGAACTACCTCGCAAGTCCCGACACAAGGAAGAGACCACCCCATGCCGAAGTCCAATGCTCCAAAGGAGCTAAGACATCTCGAACCAAGAAACTAGAGCCCATAGGCGTTCGACTGCCACAAGACGTCAAAAGCAAGGGAATACCACAAGGACAAGGTCATACGATCAAAAGCTTGTCTCCACCTCACCATACAAGACAGATGAGTACCTAAAACCAAGGATGCGGAACATCCCCAGGTCCGGGAAAAATCCCAAGCAGAGTCCAAAAGAACTCTCTCGAAGGGAAATTCAGGTCCCCAAAGGAGACCCAACTCACATGGAGGAACAGACAAAACCCAAAGGGTCTCAAAGAAGAGAGCAACCATCTCCCAAAGGGAAACCCAGGGCCCCGTAAGGAGACTTAAACCACATGGAAAAGTCCAAGGTGACAAGAGAACCACGGAAGGAACACGTCCAACAGGACAATTCCTAGAGGCTGTGAAAGGCCAAACCGCCTTAAACCAGCGGTAAAGAAGCGCTAAATCCCCAATCCTCCCACGTGAGGAAGAATATTCTAGGACCCGAGAGAATCGGAAGCAAAAGGAGTGACAAAGAGGAACACCGCTGCCCCAGTCAACCAGCCTTAAGGCTCAATAAAGGACTAACAATCCTTCCAGCCTCACATACCCACGAGTCCTCGTTAGAATGCTTAGCTGAAACTTGTAAAAGAGAAACAAGAAACACAAATAATAAAGTGAGCATTCCGCGCCTAAACCGGACCAGGCAGGCAGAACAGGCACCACATGTCTGAACAAGCCACAAGACAGAAGCTCTTAACCCAAGCAGGACCAGGAGAATAACAGACAAAACATAGGACTAACATGTCCCTTAAACTTCCGCAGAAGTAAACCGCGAGAATCGATCCCAGAGAAAGTTCTCGAAGGAAACATGTAATCAAAAATAAAAGTCATCCTAACCGGATGAAAGAAAATATAAGGCAACCCGTAGGTAAACGCCAAAGAAGAAACAGGCATACCCGCAGGACCAGCCAAACAGAACCCTGATCTTCCAACAAAAACTGGGAAAGATCTCAATAACCGACAATCAGGAAATTATGTCATCCCCTCATGTCTAATGAGGTGAGCTATCCAAGGTAGAATACTGCGTATTCCCAAATCCGTTAAGGATAGGATCCTCCAACAACTCAAAAACATGGTCTGAGTAAAACGCGAATGCGCGCTATTCTGTAATGAAAGGCACAACACTCAGGGACAGCTACACCCGCATGGAACTGTATAGGCCCACCCAAGGCCGGGAGACCTGGGACAATAGGGCACAAGCACAAATAAATGTCTGGACTTTGCAGACGCATAATAGACAAAAATATGTGAAAGCGAAAACAAGCTGCAACCTCTGAGGGGGAACAAGCCACCCTGCAAGGAGGGATAAACCTAATCTGGTTACCCACATGTGTAGTAGTAGGTCGCGGTAGGGAAATCGCCTCTCAGAGTACAGAAGCCCCAGAGGCAGATGGCTCAGCGGACCCTTGATTCCCCGAGACCGAGGAACAAGGCATTCTAATACGGCATATTGAACACATCTGATTGACCTGTGTCAACGAGGTCAATTCGCATTCTTCACAAGTCGAAGAATCTGAAATTTGAACAGTCTCGGCATCAGAATCCTCCTCAACTAATTAGAGAATATAATAATATGAACTAAAGAAAATTCTAAACGGCACCTGACACCCACTATCGCTGGGGCATTCACCACCTCCTAGGAACTAGACACTAGCAGACCAGAATTCTTCAGTCGCCACACGGTCAGGAATGATGAAAAGACCAGAACGTAAACACGTCCAGTCACAAGGTGAACCGTATAGTAAAAAAAAAAAAAAAGCGCACCCAACCATAAGGTTGCTTCACTTCTAAAGGCCCTTATGATCTAAGCCGAGAGCTCAGTTAACACTACACATAAACAGATAGAATCACATAACAAACATGATTAAAAAAAAAAATATCCTCAGGAGATATTAACCCTCGAATACAAGATACCAAAGGAGCCTCACTGAGGCCCTATATTATATGCTTAATAAGTCCCGCAAGATAGTACCTTACGGGAAGCAAATAAGTTACAGTACATTCTGATGAAGTAAAATTAAACGATCTTACCGGAATCTACTCTGTAGAACAGGAACACGGTCCTTCAAGTGTGACAAATAGTAGCAGCACTACCTCTGCCATGGATTTGAGAGAAGAAAGCAGGCAGTGAAGCTCGACAACGCGGATTGCTTGTGGAGCTGTTAATATGAGTCGGGATGATTTTGCAGAAAAACTCTCCCTGCATCGCCGAACTCTTTAATCCCGGCCCTCACTGAGAGACTAATAGGATTACTTAAAACTCCTGTCCCATGTCGAAGAGTGACACTTCTCTGCCAACCTCCTGGGACAAAAGGTAAAAAATGACTGGGGGATGAGGGGAGTATTTTTTCTGTGGAGCGTCTGTATTTCTATTCTTCTGGCACCTTTTCACCCTGATGTTACTTCTACTGTTCCTTGTTTCTCAGCAGAATGACTGGGGGATGAGGGGAGTGGGGGAGGTATTTAAGCCTTTGGCTGGGGTGTCTTTACCTCCGCCTGGTGGCCAGGTTCTTATTTCCCAAAAGTAATGAATGCAGCTGTTGACTCCATTTATGAAGAAAAACAGAATTTATGCTTACCTGATAAATTACTTTCTCCAACGGTGTGTCCGGTCCACGGCGTCATCCTTACTTGTGGGATATTCTCTTCCCCAACAGGAAATTTCAAAGAGCCCAGCAAAGCTGGTCACATGATCCCTCCTAGGCTCCGCCTACCCCAGTCATTCGACCGACGTAAAGGAGGAATATGCATAGGAGAAATCATATGATACCGTGGTGACTGTAGTTAGAGAAAATAATTCATCAGACCTGATTAAAAAAACCAGGGCGGGCCGTGGACCGGACACACCGTTGGAGAAAGTAATTTATCAGGTAAGCATAAATTCTGTTTTCTCCAACATAGGTGTGTCCGGTCCACGGCGTCATCCTTACTTGTGGGAACCAATACCAAAGCTTTAGGACACGGATGATGGGAGGGAGCAAATCAGGTCACCTAGATGGAAGGCACCACGGCTTGCAAAACCTTTCTCCCAAAAATAGCCTCAGAAGAAGCAAAAGTATCAAATTTGTAAAATTTGGTAAAAGTGTGCAGTGAAGACCAAGTCGCTGCCTTACATATCTGATCAACAGAAGCCTCGTTCTTGAAGGCCCATGTGGAAGCCACAGCCCTAGTGGAGTGAGCTGTGATTCTTTCAGGAGGCTGCCGTCCGGCAGTCTCATAAGCCAATCGGATGATGCTTTTAAGCCAAAAAGAGAGAGAGGTAGAAGTTGCTTTTTGACCTCTCCTTTTACCAGAATAAACAACAAACAAAGAAGATGTTTGTCTGAAATCCTTTGTAGCCTCTAAATAGAATTTTAGAGCACGAACTACATCCAAATTGTGTAACAAACGTTCCTTCTTTGAAACTGGATTCGGACACAAAGAAGGCACAACTATCTCCTGGTTAATGTTTTTGTTAGAAACAACTTTCGGAAGAAAACCAGGTTTAGTACGCAAAACCACCTTATCTGCATGGAACACCAGATAAGGAGGAGAACACTGCAGAGCAGATAACTCTGAAACTCTTCTAGCAGAAGAAATTGCAACCAAAAAACAGAATTTATGCTTACCTGATAAATTACTTTCTCCAACGGTGTGTCCGGTCCACGGCGTCATCCTTACTTGTGGGACACTCTCCTCCCCAACAGGAAATGGCAAAGAGCCCAGCAAAGCCGGCCATATAGTCCCTCCTAGGCTCCGCCTACCCCAGTCATTCGACCGACGGACAGGAGGAAATATATATAGGAGAAACCATATGGTAACGTGGTGACTGTAGTTAGAGAAAATAATTCATCAGACCTGATTAAAAAACCAGGGCGGGCCGTGGACCGGACACACCGTTGGAGAAAGTAATTTATCAGGTAAGCATAAATTCTGTTTTCTCCAACATAGGTGTGTCCGGTCCACGGCGTCATCCTTACTTGTGGGAACCAATACCAAAGCTTTAGGACACGGATGAAGGGAGGGAGCAAATCAGGTCACCCAAACGGAAGGTACCACGGCTTGCAAAACCTTTCTCCCAAAAATAGCCTCCGAAGAAGCAAAAGTATATAATTTAAAAAAATTTGGTCAACAGGAACCTCATTCTTGAAGGCCCATGTGGAAGCCACAGCCCTAGTGGAGTGAGCTGTGATACTTTCAGGAGGCTGCCGTCCGGCAGTCTCAAAAGCCAATCTGATGATGCTTTTAAACCAAAAGGAAAGAGAGGTAGAAGTTGCTTTTTTACCTCTCCTTTAACCAGAATAAACAACAAACAAAGAAGATGTTTGTCTAAAATCTTCAGTAGCCTCTAAATAGAATTTTAGAGCACGGACAACGTCCAAATTGTGTAACAAACGTTCCTTCTATGAAACTGGATTCGGACACAAAGAAGGTACAACTATCTCCTGGTTAATATTTTTGTTGGAAACAACCTTCGGAAGAAAACCAGGCTCAGTACGTAAAACCACCCTATCTGCATGGACCAGATAGGGCGGAGAACACTGCAGAGCAGATAACTCAGAAACTCTTCTCTACGGAATGTAAGGGTTCAAACGGAACCCCTTGAAGAACTGAAAGAACTAGATTAAGACTCCAGGGAAGAGTCAAAGGTCTGTAAACAGGCTTGATTCTAACCAGAGCCTGAACAAACGCTTAAACGTCTGGCACAGCTGCCAGCCTTTTGTGAAGTAAAACAGATAAAGCAGAGATCTGTCCCTTCAGAGAACTTGCAGAAAATCCTTTCTCCAAACCTTCTTGTAGAAAGGAAAGAATCTTAGGAATTTTTATCTTGTTCCATGGGAATCCTTTAGATTCACACCAACAGATATATTTTTACCATATACTATGGTAAATTTTTCTAGTTACAGGCTTTCTAGCCTGAATAAGAGTATCTATTACAGAATCTGAAAACCCACGCTTTGACAAAATCAAGCGTTCAAACTCCAAGCAGTCAGTTGGAGGAAAACCAGATTCGGATGTTCGAATGGACCCTGAATAAGAAGGTCCTGTCTCAAAGGTAGCTTCCATGGTGGAGCCGATGACACATTCACCAGGTCTGCATACCAAGTCCTGCGTGGCCACACAGGAACTATCAAGATCACCGAAGCCCTCTCCAGATTGATCCTGGCTACCAGCCTGGGAATGAGAGGAAATGGTGGGAATACATAAGCTAGGTTGAAGATCCAAGGTGCTACTATTGTATCCAATAGAGTCGTCTTGGGATCCCTGGATTTGGACCCGTAACAAGGGACCTTGAAGTTCTGACGAGAGACCATCAGAACCATGTCTGGAATGCCCCATAATTGAGTTATTTGGGCAAAGATTTCCAGATGGAGTTCCCACTCCCCCGTATGCTCCTCCATCGCCAGGGAACTCCTTGTTTCCCCCTGATGGTTGATATATGTAACAGTCGTCATGATGTCTGATTGAAACCTTATGAATTTGGCCTTTGCTAGTCAAGGCCAAGCCTTGAGAGCATTGAATATCGCTCTCAGTTCCAGAATGTTTATCGGGAGAAGAGATTCTTCCCGAGACCATAGACCCTGAGCTTTCAGGGGTTCCCAGACCGCGCCCCAGCCCACCAGACTGGCGTCGGTCGTGACAATGACCTACTCTGGTCTGCGGAAGCTCATTCCCTGTGACAGGTTGTCCAGGGTCAGCCACCAACGGAGTGAATCTCTGGTTATTTGATCTACTTGTATTGTCGGAGACAAGTCTGTATAATCCCCATTCCACTGTCTGAGCATGCACAGGTGTAATGGTCTTAGATGAATTCGTGCCAAAGGAACTATGTCCCATGCCGCAACCATCAAACCTATTACTTCCATGCACTGCGCTATGGAAGGAAGAAGAACAGAATGAAGTACCTGACAAGAGCTTAGAAGTTTTGATTTTCTGGCCTCTGTCAGAAAAACCTTCATTTCTAAGGAAACTATTATTATTCCCAAGAAGGGAACTCTTGTTGACGGGGACAGAGAACTTTTTTCTATGTTCACTTTCCACCTGTGAGATCTGAGAAAGGCTAGGACAATGTCCGTATGAGCCCTTGCTTTTGACAGAGACGACACTTGAATCAGGATGTCGTCCAAGTAAGGTACTACTGCAATGCCCCTTGGTCTTAGCACCGCTAGAAGGGACCCTAGTACCTTTGTGAAAATCCTTGGAGCAGTGGCTAATCCGAATGGAAGTGCCACAAACTGGTAATGCTTGTCCAGAAAGGCGAACCTTAGGAACCGAAAATGTTCCTTGTGGATAGGAATACGTAGGTACGCATCCTTTAAGTCCACCGTGGTCAAGAATTGACCTTCCTGGATGGTAGGAAGGATCGTTCGAATGGTTTCCATTTTGAACGATGAAACCCTTAGAAACTTGTTTAGAATCTTGAGATCTAAAATTGGTCTGAATGTTCCCTCTTTTTTGGGAATTATGAACAGGTTGGAGTAAAAACCCATCCCTTGTTCTCCTAATGGAACAGGATGAATCACTCCCATGCTTAACAGGTCTTCTACACAGTGTAAGAATGCCTGTTCGAAGATAATTGAGACCTGTGGAACCTTCCCCTTGGGGGTAGTTCCCTGAATTCCAGGAGATAACCTTGAGAAACTATTTCTAGCGCCCAAGGATCCTGAACATCTCTTGCCCAAGCCTGAGCAAAGAGAGAAAGTCTGCCCCCCACCAGATCCGGTCCCAGATCGGGGGCCAACACTTCATGCTGTTTTGGTAGCAGTGGCAGGTGACTTGGCCTGCTTACCCTTGTTCCAGCCTTGCATCGGCCTCCAGGCTGGCTTGGTTTGAGAAGTATTACCCTCTTGCTTAGAGGGTGTAGAATTTGAGGCTGGTCCGTTTCTGCGAAAGGGACGAAAATTTGGTTTATTTTTAGCCTTAAAAGACCTATCCAGAGGAAGGGCGTGGCCCTTTCCCCCAGTGATGTCTGAAATAATCTCTTTCAAGTCAGGGCCAAACAGTGTTTTACCCTTGAAAGGGATGTTAAGCAAAAGCGCTCTGCGCGCCACAATAGCAAACCCTGAATTATTCGCCGCTAATCTAGCTAATTGCAAAGCGGCATCTAAAATAAAAGAGTTAGCCAATTTAAAAGCTTGAACTCTGTCCAAAACCTCCTCGTACGAAGATTCTTTATTGAGCGACTTTTCTAGTTCTTCGAACCAGAAACACGCAGCTGTAGTGACAGGAACAATGCATGAAATTGGTTGTAGAAGGTAACCTTGCTGAACAAACATCTTTTAAAGCAAACCCTCTAACCTTAAATCCATAGGATCTTGAAAGCACAACTATCTTCTATAGGAATAGAAGTGCGTTTGTTTAGAGTAGAAACCGCCCCCTCGACCTTGGGGACTGTATGCCATAAGTCCTTTCTGGGGTCGACTATAGGAAATAATTTCTTAAATATAGGGGGAGGACAAAAGGTATGCCGGGCCTTTCCCACTCCTTATTTACTATGTCCGCCACCCCCTTGGGTATAGGAAAAACATCGGGGGGGCACCGGAACCTCTAGGAACTTTTCCATCTTACCTAATTTCTCTGGAATGACCAAATTGTCACAATCATCCAGAGTAGATAATACCTCCTTAAGTAGTGCGTGGAGATGTTCTAATTTAAATTTAAAAGTTACAATATCAGGTTCTGCTTGTTGAGAAATTTTCCCTGAATCTGAAATTTCTCCCTCAGACAAAACCTCCCTCCTGGCCCCTTCAGATAGGTGTGAGGGTATGTCAGAACAGATATCATCAGCGTCCTCTTGCTCTTCAGTGTTTAAAACAGAGCAATCACGCTTTCTCTGATAAGTAGGCATTTTGGAAAAAATGCATGCAATAGGATTATCCATTACAGCCATTAAGTGTTGTATGGTAATAAGTATTGGCGCACTAGATGTACTAGGGACCTCTTGTGTGGGCAAAACTGGTGTAGACACAGAAGGGGATGATGCAGTACCATGCTTACTCCCCTCATTAGAGGAATCATCTTGGGCAATATCATATCTATGGCATTATTATCCCTACTTTGTTTGGACATTATGACACAAATATATCACATATATTTAAAAGGGGAGACACATTGGCTTTCATACATATAGAACATCATTATCTGATGGTTCAGACATGTTAAACAGGCTTAAACTTGTCAACAAAGCACAAAAAACGTTTTACAATAAAACTGTTACTGTCCCTTTAAATTTTAAACTGAACACACTTTATTACTGAATATGTGAAAAAGTATGAAGGAATTGTTCAAAATTCACCAAAATTTCACCACAGTAACTTAAAGCCTTAAAAGTATTGCACACCAAATTTGAAAGCTTTAACCCTTAAAATAACGGAACCGGAGCCGTTTTTACATTTAACCCCTATACAGTCCCAGGTATCTGCTTTGCTGAGACCCAACCAAGCCCAGAGGGGAATACGATACCAAATGATGCCTTCTATAAGCTTTTTCAGTGGTTCTTAGCTCCTCACACATGCATCTGCATGCCATGCTTTCCAAAAACAACTGCGCATTAGAGGCGCGAAAATGAGGCTCTGTCTATGACTAGAAAAGGCCCCCAGTGAAAAAGGTGTCCAATACAGTGCCTGCCGTTTTTATTAAAACAATCCCCAAGATTTAACAACTATTAAAAGTAATAATCTGCCAAATATACTTAGTAAAGTAATCGTTTTAGCCCAGAAAAATGTCTACCAGTTTTTTAAGCCCTAATGAAGCCCTTTATTCTTTTACTTAAACTAAGAAAATGGCTTACCGGTTCCCATAGGGAAAATGACAGCTTCCAGCATTACCAAGTCTTGTTAGAAATGTGTCATACCTCAAGCAGCAAAGTCTGCCCACTGTTTCCCCCAACTGAAGTTACTTCATCTCAACAGTCCTGTGTGGAAACAGCCATCGATTTTAGTAACGGTTGCTAAAATCATTTTCCTCTTACAAACAGAAATCTTCATCTCTTTTCTGTTCCAGAGTAAATAGTACATACCAGCACTATTTTAAAATAACAAACTCTTGATTGAAGAACAAAAACTACATTTAAACACCAAAAAACTCTAAGCCATCTCCGTGGAGATGTTGCCTGTGCAACGGCAAAGAGAATGACTGGGGTAGGCGGAGCCTAGGAGGGACTATATGGCCGGCTTTGCTGGGCTCTTTGCCATTTCCTGTTGGGGAGGAGAGTGTCCCACAAGTAAGGATGACGCCGTGGACCGGACACACCTATGTTGGAGAAACAAAACTTTCCAAGATAGTAACTTAATATCTACGGAATGTAAGGGTTCAAACGGAACCCCTTGAAGAACTGAAAGAACTAAATTGAGACTCCAAGGAGGAGTCAAAGGTTTGTAAACAGGCTTGATTCTAACCAGAGCCTGAACAAAAGCTTGAACATCTGGCACAGCCGCCAGCTTTTTGTGAAGTAAAACAGATAAAGCAGAAATCTGTCCCTTCAAAGAACTTGCAGATAATCCTTTCTCCAAACCCTCTTGTAGAAAGGATAGAATCTTAGGAATTTTTATCTTGTTCCATGGGAATCCTTTAGATTCACACCAACAGATATATTTTTTCCATATTTTATGGTAAATTTTCCTAGTTACAGGCTTTCTAGCCTGGATAAGAGTATCAATGACAGAATCTGAAAACCCACGCTTTGATAAAATCAAGCGTTCAATCTCCAAGCAGTCAGTTGGAGTGAAGCCAGATTCGGATGTTCGAATGGACCTTGAACAAGAAGGTCCTGTCTCAAAGGTAGCTTCCATGGTGGAGCCGATGACATATTCACCAGGTCTGCATACCAAGTTCTGCGTGGCCACGCAGGAGCTATCAAGATCACCGAAGCCCTCTCCTGATTGATCCTGGCTACCAGCCTGGGAATGAGAGGAAACGGTGGGAATACATAAGCTAGGTTGAAGGTCCAAGGCGCTATCAGTGCATCTACTAGAGTCGCCTTGGGATCCCTGGATCTGGACCCGTAGCAAGGAACCTTGAAGTTCTGACGAGACGCCATCAGGTCCATGTCTGGAATGCCCCATAATTGAGTTATTTGGGCAAAGATTTCCGGATGGAGTTCCCACTCCCCCGGATGGAAAGTCTGACGACTCAGAAAATCCGCTTGCCAATTTTCCACTCCTGGGATGTGGATTGCAGACAAGTGGCAGGAGTGATTCTCCGCCCATTGAATTATTTTGGTCACTTCCTCCATCGCCAGGGAACTCCTTGTTCCCCCCTGATGGTTGATATATGCAACAGTCGTCATGTTGTCTGATTGAAACCTTATGAATTTGGCCTTTGCTAGTTGAGGCCAAGCTTTGAGAGCATTGAATATCGCTCTCAGTTCCAGAATGTTTATCGGGAGAAGAGATTCTTCCCGAAACCATAGACCCTGAGCTTTCAGGGGTTCCCAGACCGCGCCCCAGCCCACCAGACTGGCGTCGGTCGTGACAATGACCCACTCTGGTCTGCGGAAGCTCATTCCCTGTGACAGGTTGTCCAGGTTCAGCCACCAACGGAGTGAATCTCTGGTTCTTTGATCTACTTGGATCGTCGGAGACAAGTCTGTATAATCCCCATTCCACTGTCTGAGCATGCACAGTTGTAATGGTCTTAGATGAATTCGTGCAAAAGGAACTATGTCCATTGCCGCAACCATCAAACCTATTACTTCCATGCACTGCGCTATGGAAGTAAGAAGAACAGAATGAAGTACTTGACAAGAGCTTAGAAGTTTTGATTTTCTGGCCTCTGTCAGAAAAATCTTCATTTCTAAGGAGTCTATTATTGTTCCCAAGAAGGGAACTCTTGTTGACGGGGACAGAGAACTTTTTTCTATGTTCACTTTCCACCCGTGAGATCTGAGAAAGGCTAGGACAATGTCCGTATGAGCCTTTGCTTTTGACAGAGACGACGCTTGAATCAGTATGTCGTCCAAGTAAGGTACTACTGCAATGCCCCTTGGTCTTAGCACCGCTAGAAGGGACCCTAGTACCTTTGTGAAAATCCTTGGAGCAGTGGCTAATCCGAATGGAAGTGCCACAAACTGGTAATGCTTGTCCAGAAAGGCGAACCTTAGGAACCGATGATGTTCCTTGTGGATAGGAATATGTAGATACGCATCCTTTAAATCCACCGTGGTCATGAATTGACCTTCCTGGATGGTAGGAAGAATTGTTCGAATGGTTTCCATTTTGAACGATGGAACCCTGAGAAAACATAATTTATGCTTACCTGATAAATTCCTTTCTTCTGTTGTGTGATCAGTCCACGGGTCATCATTACTTCTGGGATATAACTCCTCCCCAACAGGAAATGCAAGAGGATTCACCCAGCAGAGCTGCATATAGCTCCTCCCCTCTACGTCAGTCCCAGTCATTCGACCAAGAATCAACGAGAAAGGAGTAACCAAGGGTGAAGTGGTGACTGTAGTATAATTTAAAAGATATTTACCTGCCTTAAAAACAGGGCGGGCCGTGGACTGATCACACAACAGAAGAAAGGAAATTATCAGGTAAGCATAAATTATGTTTTCTTCTGTTATGTGTGATCAG
>NW_026511632.1:0-5000 GCF_027579735.1 Bombina bombina
CTGCTGCTATACACAGGAGCAGTATAAACTCTCTACCTCCCTCTGCTGCTATACACAGGAGCAGTATAAACTCTCTACCTCCCTCTGCTGCTATACACAGGAGCAGTATAAACTCTCTACCTCCCTCTGCTGCTATACACAGGAGCAGTATAAACTCTATACCTCCCTCTGCTGCTATACACAGGAGCAGTATAAACTCTCTACCTCCCTCTGCTGCTATACACAGGAGCAGTATAAACTCTCTACCTCCCTCTGCTGCTATACACAGGAGCAGTATAAACTCTCTACCTCCCTCTGCTGCTATACACAGGAGCAGTATAAACTCTCTACCTCCCTCTGCTGCTATACACAGGAGCAGTATAAACTCTCTACCTCCCTCTGCTGCTATACACAGGAGCAGTATAAACTCTCTACCTCCCTCTGCTGCTATACACAGGAGCAGTATAAACTCTCTACCTCCCTCTGCTGCTATACACAGGAGCAGTATAAACTCTCTACCTCCCTCTGCTGCTATACACAGGAGCAGTATAAACTCTCTACCTCCCTCTGCTGCTATACACAGGAGCAGTATAAACTCTCTACCTCCCTCTGCTGCTATACACAGGAGCAGTATAAACTCTCTACCTCCCTCTGCTGCTATACACAGGAGCAGTATAAACTCTCTACCTCCCTCTGCTGCTATACACAGGAGCAGTATAAACTCTCTACCTCCCTCTGCTGCTATACACAGGAGCAGTATAAACTCTCTACCTCCCTCTGCTGCTATACACAGGAGCAGTATAAACTCTCTACCTCCCTCTGCTGCTATACACAGGAGCAGTATAAACTCTCTACCTCCCTCTGCTGCTATACACAGGAGCAGTATAAACTCTCTACCTCCCTCTGCTGCTATACACAGGAGCAGTATAAACTCTCTACCTCCCTCTGCTGCTATACACAGGAGCAGTATAAACTCTCTACCTCCCTCTGCTGCTATACACAGGAGCAGTATAAACTCTATACCTCCCTCTGCTGCTATACACAGGAGCAGTATAAACTCTCTACCTCCCTCTGCTGCTATACACAGGGGCAGTATAAACTCTATACCTCCCTCTGCTGCTATACACAGGAGCAGTATAAACTCTCTACCTCCCTCTGCTGCTATACACAGGAGCAGTATAAAGAGGGAGAGGTAATTTGGGGAGAGTTATATTTGCACAGGAACCTCTGACGATACAAATGCACTTGTGAATTTGTGCAAGACCAAGGTCCACCATAACCAATTCAAATCAGGCAGCACTGCTAAAATCCAAAGTCTTCTTTATTGGGAACTACTTTTCGGACAAGCCCTTAGTCATGCACAGAACATATATCATTTATATTAATTAAAACAACTCGAAATTTATATTGTTTTATAAAAAACAGGTCTCCCACGCAGAGTAATAACAAGTTACAGGGGCACGAGCTCCCATGACAGTCGAGAACGAGCAGTGCTTCCTCGCTCGCCTAACGAAGATTCTGGGTTCCATTGCTTGCGCCTGATGGATCATGGATGGATTATGAGTTGATTGGCGGTGCCTTGCAGGATTCGGAAGGAATCGGCGGTAGATTGGTTTCCCTTCCTCGGTGGCGGCGGCTCCGCGTCCCTCTGAGAAAATGGCGGAGAAGGTGTCGGAGCGAGGTTCGGGGCTTTGCTTCTGCCTACGGAGGATAGGGAAGAGCGAGGAGAGACTCGTGCTGCATGAGGGGAAGCAGGTAAAGCTGGGGCCGGTTACAGATGTGGGGGAGAAGACAGAACAGATGTCTGAGGCTATAAAGGAGAAAGTGGACAGGGAACGGACGTTAGCGAAAGACTAACGGATGTTTGAGAGAGTGCGGAGGCTTGGGGGGCAGTATATAGCGGGCACAGGCTTGTTTTGGCTGCTGGTATAGACAGGGGTTTGGCATATACTGGGCACAGGCATGTGTAATGTGCTGGCATATACAGAGGGCACAGACTTGAGTGAGGGGCTGGCATATACTGGGCGCAGGCTTGTGTGAGGGGCTGGCATATAGAGGGTATAGACAGGGGGCAGGCATATACTAGGCACAGGCTTGTTTGAGGGACTGGCATATAATGGGCACAGGCTTGTGTGAGGGACTGACATATACTGGGCACGGGTCTGTGTAAGTTGCTAGCATACAGAGAGGCACAGACTTGTGTGAGGGGCTGGCATATAGATGGTGCAGACAGGGGGCAGGCGTATACTGGGCACAGGCTTGTGTAAGGTGCTGGCATACAGAGGGCACAGACTTGTGTGAGGGGTTGGCATATAGAGGGTGCAGGCGTATACTGGGCACA
This sequence comes from Bombina bombina, assembly GCF_027579735.1. Lineage (NCBI taxonomy): Eukaryota > Metazoa > Chordata > Amphibia > Anura > Bombinatoridae > Bombina > Bombina bombina. The sequence continues at coordinate 2,321 of NW_026511632.1, forward strand.
GGCTTGTGTAAGGTGCTGCCATACAGAGGGCACAGACTTGTGTGAGGGGTTGGCATATAGAGGGTATAGACAGGTGGCAGGCGTATACTGGGCACAGGCTTGTGTGAGGGGCTGGCATATAGATGGTGCAGACAGGGGGCAGGCGTATACTGGGCACAGGCTTGTGTAAGGTGCTGGCATACAGAGGGCACAGACTTGTGTGAGGGGTTGGCATATAGAGGGTGCAGGCGTATACTGGGCACAGGCTTGTGTAAGGTGCTGCCATACAGAGGGCACAGACTTGTGTGAGGGGTTGGCATATAGAGGGTATAGACAGGTGGCAGGCGTATACTGGGCACAGGCTTGTGTGAGGGGCTGGCATATACTGGGCACAGGCTTGTGTGAGGGGCTGGCATATAGAGGGTATAGACAGGTGGCAGGTGTATACTGGGCAAAGGCTTGTTTGAGGGACTGGCATATACTGGGCACAGGCTTTGTGAGGGGCTGGCATATAGAGGTTATAGACAGGGGGCAGGCGTATACTCGGCACAGGCTTGTGTGAGGGGCTGGCGTATACTGGGCACAGGCTCGTGTGAGGGGCTGGCGTATACTGGGCACAGGCTTGTGTGAGGGGCTGGCGCCCAGAGGGCACAGGCTTGTGTGAGGGGCTGGCGCCCAGAGGGCACAGGCTTGTGTGAGGGGCTGGCGCGCAGAGGGCACAGGCTTGTGTGAGGGGCTGGCGCGCAGAGGGCACAGGCTTGTGTGAGGGGCTGGCGCGCAGAGGGCACAGGCTTGTGTGAGGGGCTGGCGCGCAGAGGGCACAGGCTTGTGTGAGGGGCTGGCGCGCAGAGGGCACAGGCTTGTGTGAGGGGCTGGCGCGCAGAGGGCACAGGCTTGTGTGAGGGGCTGGCGTGCAGAGGGAATAAACTTTTGTCTGGGGCTTGTATTCAGCGGGCTCAGGCTTGGGGAGGCATATAGTGGGCACATACTTGTGTGAGGTGCAGGTGTACAGAGGGCATAGACTTGTGAGCAAGTGTACACTGTATTAAATGGCTGTAGCAATGCACTACTGGGAGCTAGCTGAAGACTCCAATAAGCTAATGACGAGACAGATGTGTGTAGCCACCAATAACCAGCTAACTACAAATAGTGTAATATGTACATAATCCTTTTCTACAAAGTATACCAAAAGAACAAAGCACTAGTTAAACAACATACTCTAGCTGAATCATTCAAGTTTAATACTGACTTTCCTATCCCTTTAAGATCAAGGTTAAAATATAAAATAATTTCTAGGATAAGAAAATGTTGCTTAGTGTAACCCAAACAAAAATATAGATAAAGTGACGTCTTGTGAGGGTTTGAGATATGACCACAAGGACACACAAGAAATTGTTGAAAAGGAAAATAATCCAATCTTATAATACAGTGTAATACAAATATGACCATTTGTCCAGCCGCCAATACTGATTGGTGTGTGTGCGCATGCACTGCCTCTGATATAGACATGCATGCGCACATCTGTATACAGACCTATAATTCTTCATTTTCAGAAACATCAATGAAGAAGCGAGTTAACCCTTTCATTACCTAAACACTAGAAATTAAGGGGTTGCATTTATTATAATTGTCGTAAATTTATACTTATAAACTGTTAACACCGGGAAAAAAAGTTTTACATTTTGCTCCCTTTTCTCATGTCATTTATTATAGTGCAACAAAATGCTGCTGCTGTTTATGCCGGTCATTATGTCTCAGGAGCAGTGGCGGACCTACTGAACAGAGGGGCCCTGGTGCAAGATGTTTTTTTGTCCCCACCCCAAAAGAAAAAATAACTCAAAGTAATAGTAAATTGAATATACAGTATATATAAAATGCTGAAAACATTGCTGTCCTGAGATATTTAGTTTCTGACAGAGCTTATATCTTTTGTGCTGATTTGAGTTCTGGTGAATGTGCAACCCAAGGAGAGAGGAGTAGTGGGGATATTTGCAGACAGTTCTATCACTGTTTATTTATTGCCACTTTATTAATCCTCATTTTTCTGCAGTAAAATACTTTTGCAACACATGGGAATAAAAGTCCTGCTGAAAAAGTATTTATGTACGAAATTGTTAGGAACACAATACATATAAACCTTTCCAGCAGGGCATTTTACTGTGTGTTTAAAAAGTACTTTACTGCAGAAAAATGAGGATATATGAAGTGGCAATAAATTATATTGGGCCATAGTCTCTATATTCCTTCACTGGAGTGGAGTGCCAGCCCTATAATAACAAACCTTAACAAGAGCTGTGGGAAAGGCAACCTATTAATAGCAAGAACTCAGAGAATAATCACATTTTTATCTCTTACATAAAAAAGAAATTGAAACCTTTTTTATAAAAATATCAAATGATCCTTTATTAGTTTACTGCACCTTTTAGTATATATAAAAAGAAAACTCTCAAAGCAGAACAAGTCATTTTCTTTCCCTTTTAAAACTTGGACAGTACCATTCTACTGAGATTACCTGAAACTCAAAATCTTTTAGTATACATACATCTAGAACAGCTCATACAGATCAAAAGTCTGGGCTGTTCTAGATGTATGTATCCTAAAAGATTTTAAACTAACTGGTTATACATAAATATAAACTTGCCAAAATGGGGTATGTTTATGAAGTGAAATCTAACCTAAATTCTATAGGATTAACTTTAAA
>NW_026511632.1:10000-15000 GCF_027579735.1 Bombina bombina
GAGGTTAGCAGGGGGCGATGTGTTCAGCCTACCTGTTGCCAGGGTACATTTGGATTGGGGAGTGGGCGCTAGACCTGTGAATGTGGGGGTCAAGAAGGACTTACCTGCTGATGTTCTTCTTGGAAATGACTTGGCCCCCCTTGTTTCTGCCTACGCTCCTATGGGTCCCGCTGATGTTAACTCTGTGACTACCCGTGCCCAGATCCATGCAGCAGAGACTGACCCACCTGCTGCTAAGCCCCAGGACGATGATCTCAGTAAATCTCTATCCGCTATTGATATGTGGAGGTCCCGTTACAATGCGCTGATGAAGGAGAAGAGGAGCGCAGAGGAAAAAGCACGTTTAGAACGTGAATCTCTGCTAGACAAGCTGCACCGACAGACTGCAGAAAACACCAGCTTGAGAGTGGGACATGAAACCTTAAAGACAAACTTAGCGACACTTGAGGAGAAGCTGACGCTGGCTCATAGTGAGGTGCAGCAACTCAAGGGCACCCTATGTCAGTATGAAGGGATTGTGGATACCTATAAAGAGCAGGTACAGAAAACTCGTAAAGAAGCTGATGGGATTTTGAAGGACTGTTTGGCCCTGGTCTGGGCACTGAGGAATTTGAACCCTTGTTTGTATGGACAGGAATTCTCTCTCATAACGGGAATCCAGATGGATTGTCCCAGCAAACTGACATGCCTACCAGGCGCTCTGGTGGTATATGGCACATTATATACCCTGGACAGCCGAGCATGACAAACCAGAGGGAGAGGAGTTTGATGGTCCTGGCTTGTTATGGGAGTCCTTTGCAGAGCCTGACTTTGGGAGCCCAGACTCCATTCCCCAGCGGCAGGCTGCGTTACAAGGGGTAGGGACAGTTGGTCCTGTCCCCCAGCAACACGGCTGTTTAGCCAAAGGGGAGACGAATGGTCTCCCCCTCCAGCAGCACAGCTATGTATCCAAAGGGGAGACAGTCGGTCTCCCCCTCCAGCAACCAGGCTCCCACCAGGCTACTTCCATGGTAGTGCTGGCACCCGGGCAGAGTACAGCTGGTCTCTGCCCACCTCGCAACCCACCAATTCAGCGTACCAGTCCCCCACACAGCTGTGGTGAGGTACCTGGACATGGACAAGTTTTCCCCGTACTCAGGTGTAGTAACCATTTATTGTGGGTGGGCTGTACTACTAATTGTGTTTTATGGGTGGGTTGCTGGACTAACCAGGGCACTGACCGGCAGGAGGTCAGATACCCTGTTAGTCTGTTTGGAAAAGGGGAGAGATGTGACAAAACCAATCTCGCCACTGTACATTGGAGGGCCTGTTATGGAACATTCTTTGGGCTGGAGGTACATGGGCTTAAGGATACCCAGAGACTGCATGGAAATATGGAATTTTATATGCTGGACACCCCATGTACTTTCATAACTCTGTCTTATGTCTATGTCACCCTGTATCCATAAATACAGGATGGGTACAGGGTGTGAGTGCCCCTTGTGGGAGCAATTGTGACTCTATAAGCCAAGTGGGCATAAAAGACTTTATAGCTAATAAGAACTGTTCCTATATTCAGTAATAAGATGTATTCTATGTATGTTTCAGATCTGATTGTGTCTCAGGAGTCTGTCTGGGTAAACTGATTGTGTCCTTGTGTGATTATGTTAACTAGACTGCCCAACATCAGATTGTCTGAGTAAACGTTCTTCCCTAGTTAATTAACTTAATATGTTAATCTGTTTTACCTGTGAATAGACAATTGTTAGAGGTTTGATGCATTGTTCATATGTTTGCTTTACTGTTAAACCAATGCCCTTTGTAACCTGAAGCCAGGGTGTATAAATCTGTGTGCTGCCTTCAAATAAAGCAGATATTCTGTTTAAACCTGAAAACTGGCTGGTGAATTGTGAATTGCTGATTCCCTATGCAGGACATTGTTCATCTGGTATTAACCCTTGGTACACTGTTGGTACCGTAACAATATATATACACACATACACACACACACATATATATATATATATATATATATATACATACACACACACACACACATATATATATACATACACATATATACACACACATACACATATATATATATATATATACACACAAACACATATATATATATATATATATATATATATATATATATATATATATACACACAAACACATATATATATATATATATATATATATATATACACACACACATATATATATATATATATATATATATATATATATACACACACACACACACACACACACACACACACACACATATATATATATATATATATATATATATATATATATATATATATATATATATATATATATATATATATATATATATATACACACACACACACACACACACACACACACACACACACACACACACACACATATATATATATACATACACACATACACACACACATATATATATATATACATACACATATATACACACACATATATATATATATATATATATATATATATATATATATATATATATATAATAAACAAAAAGCGTACAGGACAAATGGCTACTATAAATGTTTTTTTCCAAAATTTTTTTTATCAAACTTTAGAAAACATTAATGTTATGCTAGATTATAAGATTATAATTTTAATGTGGTGCAGACCCTATAAAAAATTATTCTTCAACAAACTACAAGAGGAGAACAAGGACCATCAAAAATTTCTTAAGGCCCTGTATAGATAGGGAATCAAGCACTCTTTTTTTATAAAAAAAATAGCTCAAAAGTGTAGCTAAATTAAACAAATGGAATGAATCTCTGACCAGTACAATCACTGAGAAAAAATAATAATTTATTAATAGTACAGAAAGAAGTAAATCCTAACTGTCCAAACATAGCAATCGGCCAGTTGTGTGCTGGCCTCGGGTATATGTTAGCAACACAAAGTGAAGTATGTTGAACAAACAATATAGTACATGTGGCCAATTAAAACCCTGAAGATGTGCACATCATAATCATAATATTGGCAAAAATACAATCCAAAGACACTTCTACACCCAAGCTGTACACGGTACCCAAGTCAATACAAGGGATAATTACCGGACAGGTAAATTTTTAGGGATCTAAGCAGTGATAGGTGCTTTGTAAAGATTTCAGGAACAACAATAATGGCAGTATAGCAACAATTACAAAGAATTACATACAAGTATGAAGAATAGCTATTGCAATGGTTATTAGCAATAAGATAGATAGTGGAACATAGTAATACATCCTCCATAATGAATTGCCTCAGTACAGCAGTTACATAGAGACACAGCAGTTTACATAGAGATGCCTGCATATATTGAGATAAAATTCTCACAAGAGTGTATTGCTGAAGAAAATAACCAAATCACACCAGGATGATTTTCCACATAAAGCGGTATTGTCTTCAGCCAGACTTAGCATAAGTCCAAGGTATGCAAAATGGGATAAGTGCTGCCAAAGCTGCATGCGTGTTAGTAAAGCATAGTACTTCTTATTGCTGAAGATGTTGTGTGAAAACAGCAAACAAGCCAAATGAGCAGTGGGAGTCAGTCCAGGCTAACCCCCCATATTGCAAGTAAAAGCAGCTATATTCCTATGTTAAACCATAAGCATGCACTTATCTGATTCTGGAGGTGTCCACAATTGAGGTCCGCTGTTTGTTACCGGTTGCCTCCTGAAATACTGCCTTGTAATTGAGTCCCATGAAACAGTTTGCTGAGCCAGTTGAATGCTGCACGCTGAGACTGCAGCGTGGTAGGACTGTGTGCTTACTTCCTGGTTGGTCACATGTGCGTCCGTGATCCAATGCCTACGATCCTGATCGTTTCACCCACAATGCCAAATGATAGACGGGGCTTCCTCAGGGCGGATGGATCTTAGCCCTGCTGGGAGGGAATATATCCACAAAGACTCCTCCCAGTTTTAACCAATTATGTACCTTAATCTTGATGCTAAAGAATGTGTAACATACATACCAAACCTAACTAATTCTAAAGATGAAGGAAGTAACTAGCAAAAAAGTTGATGAGACATAATAAGTCAAATTAGTTAAAGGGACATTATACACTCATTTTTTCTTTGCATAAATGTTTTGTAGATAATCTATTTATATAGCCCATAAAGTTTTTTTTTAAAATAAATGTATAGTTTTGCTTATTTTTAAATAACATTGCTCTGATTTTCAGACTCCTAACCAAGCCCCAAAGTTTTATGTGAATACGCTCGACTACCTACTCCAGCTTGCTCCTGTTTGTGTAAAGGGTCTTTTCATATGCAAAAGAAGGGGGAGGGGGGGAGTGTCTTATTTGCCACTTGCAGTGGGCTTTCCAGCTGCCTTTTCAACAGAGCCAAACTGACAGCTTCTAAGTAAGTTTTTAAACAGTTTTATACTGGATTTTTATATCAGTATCTGTGCATATTATTCTTTATAGTAGTGTCTATTACATGCAGTTATATGAAAATGAGTGTATACTGTCCCTTTAATGACGTTCACAATTGCAAATAATAAAAAAAATAAAAAATAAAAAAATTGAAAAACAAAAGATAAGCAAAAGAATGAAATAAGTAGTCTTTAATTAAAATTGAAACTAAAATTAGAAACTCAGAGTGCAAGTAATGATGTTAGAAAGCTATTAATTTTCATAACATCCAAATACTCTAATATACATGAATATTATAATTGAAAGGGGCTTTTTTAGATGAAACTAGCCATATCCAACTTTTCATTAAGACCAACTGGCGAAAGAGTGTTCAAAGTAAATATCCACTTACACTCTTTTTGGAGCAGACATTTATCATTGTCCCTCCCTCTTCCATGCACAATACCTTTGTCTTTACCTGTAAAGCGTAGACAACCTGGGTTGCTGTTATGTACATCTTGATAATGTCTCGCAATGCTGCTAGATTGTATTTTACCTTTTATATCATCCCTGTGTTCCTTTATACGATCTTTAAAGATACGTTTCGTTTTGCCCACGTAAAACGCTGGGCAAGA
>NW_026511632.1:27500-29392 GCF_027579735.1 Bombina bombina
TTGAATTCTTCTTGCGAAGAGATATACGTTTTTCGGATGATTTGATACAGTATGTATTGAGGGTCGTGCGATACCTATTAACACACAACTATTTTTCCTTTGGGGGAGTGTTTTATCTCCAGAGATGCGGGACAGCAATGGGCGCGAAATTTGCGCCCTCTTTCGCCAACCTCTTTATGGGGTGGTGGGAGCTGTCCCGCATCTATGGAGATGAGAACCCCCACAGGGATAACATACAGTTTTTCAAGCGGTATATAGATGATCTGCTCCTGGTGTGGCGGGGCACTGAGGAAGGTGCGGAGGCCTTTGTGGAATGGCTTAACAACAACAACAACATTGGTTTGGAGTTTACCTTTGAACTCAACAGAACAAGAATTAATTTCTAAGATCTCACTTTAATTGGGATCCCCAATGTCGGTGTTGAAACTGAAGTCTACAGAAAGCCAATATCGGGCAATACGCTCCTCCATGCCAGGAGAAGTCATCCCAAACAGGTGTTCAGGTCTGTGGCTAAAGGCCAGTTCACCAGACTTAAACGGAATTGCAGCAATAATGATCAATATGAAAAACATGCATATCTATTGTCTGAACGACTTTCAAAAAGAGGATACAAACCACATGTAATTAACAGAGTTAGAAAAGAAGTTCTTTGTTCTAACAGGGAGACACTATTGGGGAAAAAAGTGAACCAAAGATTAAAAAGAGTGGAGACATCTTTTTTGTTACTGACTACAGCACACAGTACAATAAAATTTGCCAGATAGTGAGAAAACACTTCAAAATGCTGGCGGCTGATGAGGCTTTATCAGATATTGTAGGTAGGGGATGTAGATGCTCTTTTAGAAGAGGGGTCTCTGTGGGAAATATCTTGGCCCCCACACAACTCAAAGATGTACAAAGAGAGGATATAAGCTCTTGGTTGAGATTTAAAGGAGTCTACAGGTGTAGTAACATCACATGCAAAGCATGTGAACATCTGCAGACAGGTGAAGGCTTCACATGTAGTGTCACTCATAGACACTACAACCACAGAGAATGCATGAATTGTAGAAATACATTCACAGTGTACCTGGCGGGCTGCGAGGCCTGCGGTTTGCAGTATGTAGGGATGACCACAAGGGAGACCAGAGTGCGCATCAGAGAACACCTCTCTGATATCAAGGCTGGTACCCTAACAACACCACTCGTCCAGCATTTCAAATTGGTCCATTACAAAAACAATTCTAGTTTTAAATGGACCATAATAGAGAGTGTAAAAGCTGGCCGAAGGGGTGGGGGACAGGAAGGCAGCACTTGCACGAAGAGAGATTTTTTGGATATTTCAAATGAAAACAAGACATCCTACTGGATTAAACTCAGCCTATGACCTCATAAATTACTGGTACTAAGAGAAAGCAAGGTAGGAGGCTGGGATAATACATCTTTAGTGAATACCACTTAGTGTTTATTCACTCAATTGTTATTTATTCATTTAATATTTCAGGGCCATTCATGTTCAGTCATAGGCATTTATAGCATAGGTCTATTTTGCCAATACACTTATTTCTAATGTTGATATTTAATGGTTTTGATTGAAATATTTTTGCCCTGTACAAATTGAGAAATATGAATATATAAATATATAAAATTGTAAATATATAAAATTGTAAGTCCAGTCTAGGAGTATAGGTGTAATACAGAATATAATGTGCACAATGTGTACAATATAGTATATATTTATCTATACACTGTTTCCCCTTTCCAATTGAAGTAAGAGGCAAATAGGTAGTTAAAATTGAATTCTTGTTGTCAATATTGGATAAAAACCATTACATGGTATTATAATATGACTAGGTAATAGTGTATATATTATGACAACATTTATACATATATATGAGTCATGTTTCTGTATA
>NW_026511633.1:0-52621 GCF_027579735.1 Bombina bombina
TGCTGCAACCATCAACCCTACTACTTCCATGCACTGAGCTATGGAAGGACGTGGAACTGAATGAAGAACTTGACAAGCACTTAGAAGTTTTGACTTTCTGACATCTGTCAGAAAAATCCTCATTTCTAAAGAATCTATTATTGTTCCCAAGAAGGGAACTCTTGTCGACAGAGACAGAGAACTTTTTTCTTTGTTCACCTTCCATCCGTGAGATCTGAGAAAGGCCAGAACGATGTCTGTATGAGCCTTTGCCTTTGAAAGGGACGACGCTTGTATTAGAATGTCGTCCAAGTATGGTACTACTGCTAGACTTATTCTTGGCTTTGAAAGGCCTATCTTGTGGGAGGGCGTGGCCCTTTCCCGCAGTGATATCTGAGATAATCTCTTTCAATTCTGGCCCAAAGAGTTTTACCCTTGAAGGGGATATTAAGCAATTTTGTCTTGGATGATACATCCGCTGACCAAGACTTTAGCCAAAGCGCTCTGCGCGCCACAATTGCAAACCCTGAATTTTTCGCCGCTAATCTAGCTAATTGCAAAGTGGCATCTAAAATAAAAGAATTAGCCAATTTAAGTGCGTGAACTCTGTCCATAACCTCATCATATGGAGTCTCTCTATTGAGCGACTTTTCTAGTTCCTCGAACCAGAACCACGCTGCTGTAGTGACAGGAACAATGCACGAAATGGGTTGCAGAAGGTAACCTTGCTGTACAAAAATCTTTTTAAGCAAACCCTCCAATTTTTTATCCATAGGATCTTTGAAAGCACAATTATCCTCGATAGGAATAGTAGTGCGCTTGTTTAGAGTAGAAACTGCCCCCTCGACCTTAGGGACTGTCTGCCATAAGTCCTTTCTGGGGTCGACCATAGGAAATAATTTCTTAAATATAGGAGGGGGGACAAAAGGTATGCCGGGCTTCTCCCACTCCTTATTCACTATGTCCGCCACCCGCTTGGGTATAGGAAAAGCGTCGGGGTGCACCGGAACCTCTAGGAACTTGTCCATCTTGCATAATTTTTCTGGAATGACCAGGTTGTCACAATCATCCAGAGTAGATAACACCTCCTTAAGCAGTGCGCGGAGATGCTCTAATTTAAATTTAAATGTCACAACATCAGGTTCAGCCTGTTGAGAAATTTTTCCTGAATCTGAAATTTCCCCATCTGACAAAACCTCCCTCATGGCCCCTTCAGATTGGTGTGAGGGTATGACAGAGCAATTATCATCAGCGCCCTCCTGCTCTTCAGTGTTTAAAACAGAGCAATCGCGCTTTCTCTGATATGCAGGCATTTTGGATAAAATATTTGCTATGGAGTTATCCATTACTGCCGTCAATTGTTGCATAGTAATAAGCATTGGCGCGCTAGAAGTACTAGGGGCCTCCTGCGTGGGCAAAACTGGTATAGACACAGAAGGAGATGATGTAGAACCATGTCTACTCCCTTCATCTGATGAATCATCTTGGGCAACTTCATTATCTGTGGCAGTACTGTCCTTACTTTGTTTGGACGCTAAGGCACAATTATCACACAATTTTGAAGGGGGAGACACATTGACTTTCATACATATAGAACATAGCTTATCTGAAGGTACAGACATGTTAAACAGGCTTAAACTTGTCAATAAAGCACAAAAACCGTTTTAAAACAAAACCGTTACTGTCTCTTTAAATTTTAAACAGAGCACACTTTATTACTGAATATGTGAAAAAGTATGAAGGAATTGTTCAAAATTTACCAAATTTTCACCACAGTGTCTTAAAGCATTCAAAGTATTGCACACCAATTTTCAGAGCTTTAACCCTTAAAATAACGAAACCGGAGCCGGTTACACTTTTAACCCCTCTACAGTCCCAGCTACAGCCTTTGCTGCGACTTTACCAAACCCAGGGGGGGAATACGATACCAAATGAAGCCTTCTAGGAACTTTTCCAACTACTTTCAGATCCTCACACATGCATCTGCATGTCTTGCTCTCAAAAGTAACTGCGCAGTAATTGCGCGAAAATGAGGCTCAGCCTACAACTGGGAAGGCCCTTCCTGACTGGAAAAGGTGTCTAACACAGTGCCTGACGTTAAAAAACGTTCCCCAAGTTTATAAGTGTGAATTACCAGCATAAACATGTATAAAATGACCAAATAAAGCAATCGATTTTGCCCATAAAAGTGTCTACCAGTTTTATAGCCCATATTAAGCCCTTTATTCGGTTTGAGACTAAGAAAATGGCTTACCGGTCCCCATGAGGGGAAATTACAGCCTTCCAGCATTACACAGTCTTGTTAGAAATATGGCTAGTCATACCTTAAGCAGAAAAGTCTGCTAACTGTTTCCCCCAACTGAAGTTACTTCATCTCAACAGTCCTATGTGGAAACAGCAAACTATTTTAGTTACTGTCTGCTAAAATCATCTTCCTCTCACAAAACAGAATTTATGTTTACCTGATAAATTACTTTCTCCAACGGTGTGTCCGGTCCACGGCGTCATCCTTACTTGTGGGATATTCTCTTCCCCAACAGGAAATGGCAAAGAGCCCAGCAAAGCTGGTCACATGATCCCTCCTAGGCTCCGCCTACCCCAGTCATTCGACCGACGTTAAGGAGGAATATTTGCATAGGAGAAACCATATGTTACCGTGGTGACTGTAGTTAAAGAAAATAAATTATCAGACCTGATTAAAAAAACCAGGGCGGGCCGTGGGCCCGACACACCGTTGGAGAAAGTAATTTATAAGGTAAACATAAATTCTGTTTTCTCCAACATAGGTGTGTCCGGTCCACGGCGTCATCCTTACTTGTGGGAACCAATACCAAAGCTTTAGGACACGGATGAAGGGAGGGAGCAAATCAGGTCACCTAAATGGAAGGCACCACGGCTTGCAAAACCTTTCTCCCAAAAATAGCCTCAGAAGAAGCAAAAGTATCAAATTTGTAAAATTTAGAAAAAGTGTGCAGTGAAGACCAAGTCGCTGCCCTACATATCTGATCAACAGAAGCCTCGTTCTTGAAGGCCCATGTGGAAGCCACAGCCCTAGTGGAGTGAGCTGTGATTCTTTCAGGAGGCTGCCGTCCGGCAGTCTCATAAGCCAATCGGATAATGCTTTTAATCCAGAAGGAGAGAGAGGTAGAAGTTGCTTTTTGACCTCTCCGTTTACCAGAATAAACAACAAACGAAGACAAAGTTTGTCTGAAATCCTTAGTAGCTGCTAAGTAAAATTTGAGAGCACGAACTACATCCAAGTTGTGCAACAAACGTTCCTTCTTTGAAACTGGATTAGGACACAAAGAAGGCACAACTATCTCCTGGTTAATGTTTTTGTTAGAAACAACTTTTGGAAGAAAACCAGGTTTAGTACGCAAAACCACCTTATCTGCATGGAACACCAGATAAGGAGAAGAACACTGCAGAGCAGATAATTCTGAAACTCTTCTAGCAGAAGAAATTGCAACCAAAAACAAAACTTTCCAAGATAATAACTTAATATCAACGGAATGTAAGGGTTCAAACGGAACCCCCTGAAGAACTGAAAGAACTAGGTTGAGACTCCAAGGAGGAGTCAAAATTTTGTAAACAGGCTTGATTCTAACCAGAGCCTGAACAAAGGCTAGAACATCTGGCACAGCTGCCAGCTTTTTGTGAAGTAACACAGACAAGGCAGAAATCTGTCCCATCAAGGAACTTGCAGATAATCCTTTTTCCAATCCTTCTCGAAGGAAGGATAGACTCTTAGGAATCTTAACCTTGTCCCAAGGGAATCCTGCAGATTCACACCAACAGATATACCAAATTATGTGGTAATTTTTCTGGTTACAGGCTTTCAGGCCTGAACAAGAGTATTAATAACAGAATCTGAGAACCCTCGCTTTGATAAGATCAAGCGTTCAATCTCCAAGCAGTCAGCTGGAGTGGGTCGAACGGACCTAGAACAAGAAGGTCTCTCAAAGGTAGCTTCCATGGTGGAGCCGATGACATATTCACCAGATCTGCATACCAAGTCCTGCGTGGCCACGCAGGAGCTATCAAAATCACCGACGCCCTCTCCTGATTGATCCTGGCTACCAGCCTGGGGATGAGAGGAAACGGCGGGAACACATAAGCTAGTTTGAAGGTCCAAGGTGCTACTAGTGTATCCACTAGAGCCGCCTTGGGATCCCTGGATCTGTACCCGTAGTAAGGAACTCTGAAGTTCTGACGAGAGGCCATCAGATCCATGTCTGGAATGCCCCACGGTTGAGTGACTTGGGCAAAGATTTCCGGATGGAGTTCCCACTCCCCCGGATGCAATGTCTGACGACTCAGAAAATCCGCTTCCCAATTTTCCACTCCTGGGATGTGGATAGCAGACAGGTGGCAGGAGTGAGACTCCGCCCATAGAATGATTTTGGTCACTTCTTCCATCGCTAGGGAACTCCTTGTTCCCCCCTGATGGTTGATGTATGAACTTGGCCCTCGCTAGCTGAGGCCAAGCTTTGAGAGCATTGAATATCGCTCTCAGTTCCAGAATATTTATCGGTAGAAGAGATTCTACCCGAGACCAAAGACCCTGAGCTTTCAGGGATCCCCAGACCGCGCCCCAGCCCATCAGACTGGCGTCGGTCGTGACAATGACCCACTCTGGTCTGCGGAAGGTCATCCCTTGTGACAGGTTGTCCAGGGACAGCCACCAACGGAATGAGTCTCTGGTCCTCTGATTTGCTTGTATCTTCGGAGACAAGTCTGAATAGTCCCCATTCCACTGACTGAGCATGAACAGTTGTAATGGTCTTAGATGAATGCGCACAAAAGGAACTATGTCCATTGCCGCTACCATCAAACCTATCACTTCCATGCACTGCGCTATGGAAGGAAGAGGAACGGAATGAAGTATCCGACAAGAGTCTAGAAGTTTTTGTTTTTCTGGCTTCTGTCAGAAAAATCCTCATTTCTAAGGAGTCTATTATAGTTCCCAAGAAGGGAACCCTCGTTGACGGAGATAGAGAACTCTTTTCCACGTTCACTTTCCATCCGTGAGATCTGAGAAAGGCCAGGACAATGTCCGTGTGAGCCTTTACTTGAGGAAGGGACGACGCTCGAATCAGAATGTCGTCCAAGTAAGGTACTACAGCAATGCCCCTTGGTCTTAGCACCGCCAGAAGGGACCCTAGTACCTATGAGAAAATCCTAGGAGCAGTGGCTAATCCGAAAGAAAATGCCACGAACTGGAAATGCTTGTCCAGGAATGCAAACCTTAGGAACCGATGATGTTCCTTGTGGATAGGAATATGTAGATACGCATCCTTGAAATCCACCTTGGTCATGAATTGACCTTCCTGGATGGAAGGAAGAAGTGTTCGAATGGTTTCCATCTTGAACGATGGAACCTTGAGAAACTTGTTCAAGATCTTGAGATCTAAGATTGGTCTGAACGTTCCCTCTTTTTTGGGAACTATGAACAGATTGGAGTAGAACCCCATCCCTTGTTCTCCTAATGGAACAGGATGAATCACTCCCATTTTGAGCAGGTCTTCTACCCAATGTAAGAATGCCTGTCTTCTTATGTGGTCTGAAGACAACTGAGACCTGTGGAACCTCCCCCTTGGAGGAAGCCCCTTGAACTCCAGAGAATAACCTTGGGAGACTATTTCTAGCGCCCAAGGATCCAGAACATCTCTTTCCCAAGCCTGAGCGAAGAGAGAGAGTCTGCCCCCCACCAGATCCGGTCCCGGATCGGGGGCCCGCATTTCATGCTGTCTTGGTAGCAGTGGCAGGTTTCCTGGCCTGCTTTCCTTTGCTCCAGCCTGGCATAGGTCTCCAGGCTGGATTGGCTTGAGAAGTATTACCTTCCTGCTTAGAGGACGTAGCCCTTGGGGCTGATCCGTTTCTGCGAAAGGGACGAAACTTAGGTTTATTTTTGGTCTTGAAAAGACCTATCCTGAGGAAGGGCGTGGCCCTTGCCCCCAGTGATATCAGAGATAATCTCTTTCAAGTCAGGGCCAAAGAGTGTTTTCCCCTTGAAAGGAATGTCAAGCAATTTGTTCTTGGAAGACGCATCCGCTGCCCAAGATTTTAACCAAAGCGCTCTGCGCCACAATAGCAAACCCAGAATTTTTTCGCCGCTAACCTAGCCAATTGCAAGGTGGCGTCTAGGGTGAAAGAATTAGCCAATTTAAGAGCACGAATTCTGTCCATAATCTCCTCATAAGAAGAAGAATTACTAATAATCGCCTTTCCTAGCTCATCAAACTAGAAACACGCGGCTGCAGTGACAGGGACAATGCATGCAATTGGTTGTAGAAGGGAACCTTGCTGAACAAACATCTTTAGCAGACCGTCTAATTTTTTATCCATAGGATCTTGGAAAGCACAACTATCTTCTATGGGTATAGTGGCGCGCTTGTGTAGAGTAGAAACCGCCCCCTCGACCTTGGGGACTGTCTGCCATCAGTCCTTTCTGGGGTCGACTATAGGAAAACAATTTTATAAATATGGGGGGAGGTACTAAAGGTATACCGGGCCTGTCCCATTCTTTACTAACAATGTACGCCACCCGCTTGGATATAGGAAAAGCTTCGGGGGGCCCCGGGGCCTCTAAGAACTTTTCCATTTTACATAGTGGTTCTGGAATGACCAGATAATCACAATCATCCAAATTGGATAACACCTCCTTAAGCAGAGCGCGGAGATGTTCCAACTTAAATTTAAAAGTAATCACATCAGGTTCAGCTTGTTGAGAAATGTTTCCTGAATCTGAAATTTCTCCCTCAGACAAAACCTCCCTGGCCCCCTCAGACTGGTGTAGGGGCCCTTCAGAAACCATATCATCAGCGTTCTCATGCTCTACAGAATTTTCTAAAACAGAGCAGTCGCGCTTTCGCTGATAAGTGGGCATATTGGCTAAAATGTTTTTGATAGAATTATCCATTACAGCCGTTAAATGTTGCATAGTAAGGAGTATTGGCGCACTAGATGTACTAGGGGCCTCCTGTATGGGCAAGACTGGTGTAGACGAAGGAGGGGATGATGCAGTACCATGCTTACTCCCCTCACTTGAGGAATCATCTTGGGCATCATTTTTACTAAATTTTTTTATGACATAAAATACATATAGTTAAATGAGAAGGAACCTTGGTTTCCCCACAGTCAGAACACAATCTATCTGGTAGTTCAGACATGTTAAACAGGCATAAACTTGATAACAAAGCACAAAAAACGTTTTAAAATAAAACCGTTACTGTCACTTTAAATTTTAAACTAAACACACTTTATTATTGCAATTGCGAAAAAGTATGAAGGAATTGTTCAAAATTCACCAAAATTTCACCACAGTGTCTTAAAGCCTTAAAAGTATTGCACACCAAATTTGGAAGCTTTAACCCTTAAAATAACGGAACCGGAGCCGTTTTTATATTTAACCCCTTTACAGTCCCTGGAATCTGCTTTGCTGAGACCCAACCAAGCCCAAAGGGGAATACGATACCAAATGATGCCTTCAGAAAGACTTTTCTATGTATCAGAGCTCCACACACATGCAGCTGCATGCCATGCTGTCCTCAAAAACAAGTGCGCCATACCGGCGCGAAAATGAGGCTCTGACTATGATTAGGGAAAGCCCCTAAAGAATAAGGTGTCTAAAACAGTGCCTGCCGATATAATCATATCAAAATACCCAGAATAAATGATTCCTCAAGGCTAAATATGTGTTAATAATGAATCGATTTAGCCCAGAAAAAGTCTACAGTCTTAATAAGCCCTTGTGAAGCCCTTATTTACTATCTTAATAAACATGGCTTACCGGATCCCATAGGGAAAATGACAGCTTCCAGCATTACATCGTCTTGTTAGAATGTGTCATACCTCAAGCAGTAAGAGACTGCACACTGTTCCCCCAACTGAAGTTAATTGCTCTCAACAGTCCTGTGTGGAACAGCCATGGATTTTAGTTACGGTGCTAAAATCATTTTCCTCATACAAACAGAAATCTTCATCTCTTTTCTGTTTCTGAGTAAATAGTACATACCAGCACTATTTTAAAATAACAAACTCTTGATTGAATAATAAAAACTACAGTTAAACACTAAAAAACTCTAAGCCATCTCCGTGGAGATGTTGCCTGTACAACGGCAAAGAGAATGACTGGGGTAGGCGGAGCCTAGGAGGGATCATGTGACCAGCTTTGCTGGGCTCTTTGCCATTTCCTGTTGGGGAAGAGAATATCCCACAAGTAAGGATGACGCCGTGGACCGGACACACCTATGTTGGAGAAACAGAATTCTTCATCTTTTTCTGTTTCAGAGTAAATAGTACATACCAGCACTATTTTAAAATAACAAACTCTTGATAGAAGAATAAAAAACTACAACTAAACACCACATCCTCTTAACCATCTCCGTGGAGATGTTGCCTGTGCAACGGCAAAGAGAATGACTGGGGTGGGCGAAGCCTAGGAGGGACTATATGGCCAGCTTTGCTGGGACTCTTTGCCATTTCCTGTTGGGGAAGAGATATTCCCACAAGTAAGGATGACGCTGTGGACCGGACACACCAATGTTGGAGAAATTTCCATTTATTTTGACTAATTTGTCTATCTGATTATCATATATTTAAATTAGAGATGTTTCTTAAATTGGGTTTTTTTTAACCGTATTTTGGTGATAAACTGTTAATCTGTGGCCATATAGCCAACTCCACTGGTTTACCCACTTAGATTCAACCATTTTGATCTAAGCACCATCTTCCAACGCTTAAGATTTAACCTATAAGGAGTACATATTATTTGTATTTTTTTCATCTGCAATTAGGAATCTGGGAATTAGCCATTTACATTGTGCCACCTTATTTCTACACTTAGCAATTTAACTTTTTTAGGAAAAATGTTTTAAAAGGTGAGCTGTATTCCCACTCTGACCAACACGGATATATACACATTATTTTCTTATAGAATACTGTCTGACTGTACCTGTATGAATAGCCCAGTTTCTAAATAAAGGTGCGTCCTTTTCAACATCCCACCCATGACGTGCAGCATGCATCCAAGGTATCTGAAATATCTTCTTCTCCTAAAATGAAATGGAATATATTTAATTATAAATTTGCCTAGACATAAAAATATTGTTGTATTATATTATACATGTTAAAAGGGACAAAAGGACAAATTCAACTCAAATTGTCAAGTAGGGCTGCAACAACTAATTGGTAAGTTTGATCATAAAAATAGTTGTCAACAAATCTCATTATCAATTAGGTGGTCAGCGACTAGTTGGTCAGTTGCACAGCACCAGCTGCTTTAATCTGATGATCTACTGCAACTAAGATTGTGCAAAAGAAATTGAATTTATTTTTTTTATCTTTATCTATCCGATTAATCGGACAATAATCATCCGATTAATCAGATTAAAAAAAAAAAAAAAAAAAAAAATGTTTACACAATACCATGTGCAGGAGTTCATCAGATTGAAGCAGCTAGTGCTGTGCAATTAACCAAGTAATCGCTGACCACCTAATTTATAATGAGATTCTTTGACAACTATTTTTATGATCAATTTTACCGATTAGTTGTTGCAGCCCTATTGTCAAGTTATTAAAAGTGAATACAAAATGACTGTTGTATTTTCTACACTCTTTCATGAATGTTACAATGCTTTATAAACCTAGTGTTTGCTTTCATGCATGTAGAAGCTTGGCCAGTACACCAATACTGCTGTGGGAGTCCTCATTATCTCACATACATTCCCTGTAAGTTTAATGCCAAACTGCTATCAAGCTGTTATATTTGCTGTTTTTTCATGTAAACATTTGTTTGTTTTTTTTAAGAGGCATAAAAGTGCAAAAAGAAAATGTTATGCGCAAGTAATAGTGTAAAATTGTAAAGATCTATTATTATTTATGTAAAACAGCAACATTTTATGCAGTGCTATACAAAAGGTACATTACAATCATAAGGGTACAATACAATAAAAAACATACAATACATTATGTAACACTATACAATGTACATTACTACACTTACAGAAACAGAAACAAAAGGATAGGAGTGCCCTGTTATAGATGCACTTTTATACAAAGTGAGCTACAGATAGAGAAGCTCTCAAGCTTACAATCTAAAGGCTAACTATGGTGTTGATCATAATCTTGTCATATTTTTGGCCAACGAGTTTTCAACTGTAAGTATGGATTTTGAGTGACCACAATACCAAATTGCATCAAAAGGTCTCAGCTGCAATAAAGGTTTTTATAGAAAGAGCAAGGAGAAAAAATGTATTCTTACCTGATAAATTCCTTTCTTTCTTGGTGGTGAGAGTCCATGATTCATTACTGTTGTAAATGCATCACCTGGCCACCAGGAGGAGGTAAAGACCCCCTACACCAAGAGCTTTAATATCCCTACTTCCCTGACCCTCCTAGTATTATGTATAGCTAAGAATAGGAGGAAGAAATAAAAAAGATAGTAGAGTAAATGAGGTGCAAACTAAAACTGCCGTCATTAGGAAATTGGGTAGGATTGTGCACTCTTACCACCAAGTAATAAAGGAATTTATCAAACAAGAAGAAAAGGAAGAAAAAGCAAGAAAAACATAATTTATTCCTACCTGATAAATTACTTTCTTATGGTGGTGAGAGTCCATGATTCCTTACTGTTGGGAATCAATACACAAGCTGTGGAGTCCATGAAAAAAATGGGGGGACAAAAAAGGAAAAAGGCAGGCCCCTATTTATCATGATCTAAGGTCTGAAGAACCTTCCTGTCAAATGCTGCTTTAGGAGAGGCAAAAACATAAAAATGATAAAACTTAGTAAAAAAAAAAGTATGTTAAGACGACCATGTTGCAGCCTTGCAAATTTGTTCTACTGATGTCTCATTCATGAAGGCCCAAGAGGTAGATACAGAATGAGTCAAATGAGCTGTAATATGTAAAGACGGCGACTGCCCCGCCTCCAAGTAAACTCTGTGAATTAAATTATTCAACCATGAAGCTAAAGTAACAGAAGATGCCTTCTGACCCTTTAAGTTTATCTGAAAACAAAAAAAACAAACTGTAAGACTGCCGAAAGTCTTTAGTAGCTTGTAGATATAACGTCAATGCCCTGATTACATCCAGATTGTGTAATCTCTCTTTCAAAGATTTTTAAGCCATACGGAAGGCACTACAATTTCCAGTTAATATTGCCTGAAGAAACCACCTTAGGTAAGAAACTGTACAGAGTACGTAGAACCGCTTTGGCTTGATAAAAGACCAGATATGGAGGATCTCAAGAAAGAGCAGACTCTCCTAGCTGAAGAAATAGCTAACAAACAAAAAAATCTTCCAGGATAGCAATCGTAGGTCCAAAGAGAGATTCCAATGAAGGAAACTGTAAAACCCATAGAACCAAGTTCAAATTTCATGGTGGAGAAATAGGTTTGATAACCAGTCTGATTCTGACAAAGACCTGGACAAATGTTCAAGTAAGCGCCCTGTGCAATAAACCTAAAAAATTGTAATGTGGCCCCCTAGAGTGATGGCCCATAGATCCTTGTTTAAGCCATTGTGAAGAAATTGTAGAACTGTGGTAATTCAAACAGAATGCCATGCATAACCCCAAGCTGACCACCAAAAAAAGATATATCTTCCACACCTTGTGATACATCTTTCTAGTAATTGGCTTAAGAGCCTGAATTAAGGTATGCACTACAGAGTCAGAGAAACCTCTCTGAGAAAGGAGCAAGCGTTAAAGGACCAGTCAATACTGTAGATTTGCATAGTTAACAAATGCATGATAAACAGACAATACAATACCACTTAGTTTGAACTTCAAATGAGTAGATTTTTTTGATAAAACAAAATTTATGCTTACCTGATAAATTTATTTCTCTTGTGGTGTATCCAGTCCACGGATTCATCCATTACTTGTGGGATATTCTCCTTCCCAACAGGAAGCTGCAAGAGGATCACCCACAGCAGAGCTGCCTACATAGCTCCTCCCCTAACTGCCACCTCCCAGTCATTCGACCGAAGACAAGCAAGAGAAAGGAGAAACTATAGGGTGCAGTGGTGACTGTAGTTTAAAAATTAAAAAACACCTGCCTTAAAATGACTGGGCGGGCCGTGGACTGGATACACCACAAGAGAAATAAATTTATCAGGTAAGCATAAATTTTGTTTTCTCTTGTAAGGTGTATCCAGTCCACGGATTCATCCATTACTTGTGGGATACCAATACCAAAGCTATAGGACACGGGAGGGACAAGGCAGGCGCTTAAACGGAAGGCACCACTGCCTGTAAGACCTTTCTCCTAAAAACAGCCTCCGAAGAAGCAAAAGTATCAAATTTGTAGAATTTAGAAAAAGTATGAAGCGAAGACCAAGTCGCCGCCTTACAAATCTGTTCAACAGAAGCCTCTTTGTTAAAGGCCCATGTGGAAGCCACCGCTCTAGTGGAATGAGCTGTAATTCTTACAGGAGGCTGCTGGCCAGCAGTCTCATAAGCTAAGCGGATTATACTTCTTAACCAAAAAGAAAGAGAAGTTGCTGAAGCCTTTTGGCCTTTCCTCTGTCCAGAGTAGACAACAAACAATGCAGATGTTTGACGAAAATCTTTAGTAGCTTGTAAATAAAACTTTAAAGCACGAACCACGTCAAGATTGTGTAATAGACGTTCCTTCTTTGAAGAAGGATTAGTACACAGTGACGGAACAACAATCTCTTGATTGATATTCTTATTGGATACCACCTTAGGAAGAAACCCAGGTTTGGTACGCAAAACTACCTTATCTGCATGGAAGATCAGATTAGGGGAATCACACTGCAAGGCAGATAACTCTGAAACTCTTCGAGCCGAAGAGATAGCTACCAAGAACAGAACTTTCCAAGATAAAAGCTTGATATCTATGGAATGCAGAGGTTCAAACGGAACTTTAAGAACTAAATTTAAACTCCATGGCGGAGCAACAGGTTTAAACACAGGCTTGATTCTAACTAAAGCCTGACAAAACGCCTGAACGTCTGGAACATCCGCCAGACGCTTGTGCAAAAGAATAGACGGAGCAGAAATCTGTCCATTTAAGGAACTAGCTGACAATCCCTTCTCCAATCCTTCTTGGAGAAAAGACAATATCCTGGGAATCCTGACTTTACTCCATGAGAAACCCTTGGATTCACACCAATGAAGATATTTACACCATATCTTATGATAGATTTTCCTGGTGACAGGCTTTCGAGCCTGAATTAAGGTATCAATGACCGATTCGGAAAAACCACGTTTTGACAAAATCAAGCGTTCAATCTCCAAGCAGTCAGACACAGAGAAATTAGATTTGGATGTTTGAAGGGACGTTGAAGTAGAAGGTCCTGCCTCAGCGGCAGAGTCCAAGGTGGAAAGGATGACATGTCCACTAGATCTGCGTACCAAGTCCTGCGTGGCCACGCAGGAGCTATAAAAATCACCGAAGCTCTCTCCTGCTTGATCTTGGCAATCAGACGAGGGAGCAGAGGAAACGGTGGAAACACATAAGCCAGGTTGAAAGACCAAGGCGCTGCTAGAGCATCTATCAGCGCTGCCTTGGGATCCCTGGACCTGAACCCGTAACAAGGAAGCTTGGCGTTCTGACGAGACGCCATGAGATCCAGTGCTGGTTTGCCCCAAAGTTGAATCAACTGTGCAAACACCTCCGGATGGAGTTCCCACTCCCCCGGATGAAAAGTCTGCCGATTTAGAAAATCCGCCTTCCAGTTCTCTACTCCTGGGATATGGATAGCTGATAGATGGCAAGAGTGAACCTCTGCCCATAGAATTATTTTTGAAACCTCCAACATTGCTAGTAAACTCCTTGTTCCCCCTTGATGGTTGATGTAAGCTACAGTCGTGAGGTTGTTCGACTGAAATCTGATGAACCTGACCGCAGCTAGCTGAGGCCAAGCCTTAAGAGCATTGAATATCGCTCTTAGTTCCAGAATGTTTATCGGAAGGAGTGTCTCCTCCTGAGTCCACAAGCCCTGAGCATTCAGGGAGTTCCAGACTGCACCCCAGCCCAGAAGGCTGGCATCTGTCGTTACTATTGTCCAATCTGGCCTGCGGAAGGTCATACCCTTGGACAGATGGACCCGAGATAACCACCAGAGAAGAGAATCCCTGGTCTCTTGATCCAGATTTAGTAGAGGGGACACATCTGTGTAATCCCCATTCCACTGACTGAGCATGCAGAGTTGCAGCGGTCTGAGATGTAGGCGGGCAAACGGCACTATGTCCATTGCCGCTACCATTAAGCCGATTACTTCCATACACTGAGCCACTGAAGGGCGAGAAGTAGAATAAAGAACACTGCAGGAATTTAGAAGTTTTGACAACCTGGCCTCTGTCAGGTAAATCTTAATTTCTACAGAATCTATCAGAGTTCCTAGGAAGGAAACTCTTGTGTGAGGGGATAGAGAACTTTTTTCTTCGTTCACTTTCCACCCATGCGACCTCAGAAATGCCAGAACAATGTCCGTGTGAGACCTGGCAACTTGAAAAGTCGACGCCTGTATCAGAATGTCGTCTGAGTAAGGGGCTACTGCTATAGCCCGCGGCCTTAGGACCGCTAGAAGGGACCCTAGAACCTTTGTAAAGATTCTTGGTGCCGTGGCCAACCCGAAGGGAAGAGCCACAAACTGGTAGTGCTTGTATTGACCCTCCTGGATCATAGGAAGGATGGTTCGAATAGTCTCCATCTTGAAGGATGGGACTCTGAGAAATTTGTTTAAGATCTTGAGATCTAAGATTGGTCTGAATGTTCCCTCTTTCTTGGGAACAACAAACAGATTTGAATAAAAGCCCTTTCCCTGTTCCTCCTGCGGAACTGGGTGGATCACTTCCATAAATAGGAGGTCTTGAACACAATGTAAGAAAGCTTCTATCTTTATCTGGTTTGCAGATAAAAGTGAGAGATGAAATCTCCCTTTTGGGGGAGAGGTTTTGAATTCCAGAAGATAACCCTTGGGCACAATTTCCAATGCCCAGGGATCCTGGACATCTCTTGCCCAAGCCTGGGCGAAGAGAGAGAGTCTGCCCCCTACTAGATCCGTTTCCGGATCGGGGGCTGCTCCTTCATGCTGTCTTAGAGGCAGCAGCAGGCTTCTTGGCCTGTTTTCCCTTGTTCCAAGCCTGGTTAGGTCTCCAGACCGGCTTAGACTGGCAAAAGTTCCCTCTTGCTTTGTGTTAGAGGAAGTTGAAGCTGCGCCACTCTTGAAGTTTTGAAAGGCCCGAAAACTAGACTGTTTGGTCCTTAATTTGTTGGACCTGTCTTGAGGAAGGGCGTGACCTTTTCCTCCAGTGATGTCAGAAATGATCTCCTTCAGTCCAGGCCCGAATAGGATCTGTCCTTTGAAGGGAATGTTGAGAAGTTTAGACTTTGAAGTCACGTCAGCTGACCAGGATTTAAGCCATAGCGCCCTACGCGCCTGAATAGCAAAACCTGAATTTTTAGCCGTTAGCTTGGTTAAATGAACAACGGAGTCAGAAACAAATGTATTGGCTAGCTTAAGGGCCCTAAGCTTGTCAATAATATCTTCCAACGGGGTTTCAACCTGTAGAGCCTCCTCTAGGGACTCAAACCAGAAAGCCGCAGCAGCAGTGACTGGGGCAATGCATGCAAGAGGCTGGAGAATAAAACCTTGTTGAATAAAAATTTTCTTAAGGTAACCCTCTAATTTTTTATCCATTGGATCTAGAAAAGCACAACTGTCCTCGACAGGGATAGTGGAACGCTTAGCTAGAGTAGAAACTGCTCCCTCCACCTTAGGGACCGTCTGCCATAAGTCCTGTGTAGCGGCGTCTATAGGAAACATCTTTTTAAAAACAGGAGGGGGAGAGAACGGTACACCTGGTCTATCCCATTCCTTAGTAATAATTTCAGAAAACCTTTTAGGGATTGGAAACACATCAGTGTAAGTAGGTACTGCATAGTATTTATCCAATCTACATAATTTCTCTGGGACTACAATAGTGTCACAGTCGTCCAGAGTTGCTAAAACCTCCCTGAGCAATACGCGGAGGTGTTCAAGCTTAAATTTAAATGTAGACATATCAGAATCAGATTGAAGTATCTTCCCTGAATCAGAAAAATCACCCACAGATTGAAGCTCCCCTGCTTCAGCTTCATTATATTGTGAGGGTGCATCAGAGATAGCTACTAAAGCGTCAGAGAGCTCTGTATTTATTCTAGTCCCAGAGCTGTCTCGCTTTCCTTGCAATCCTGGCAGTTTAGATAATACCTCTGTAAGGGTATGATTCATAACTGCCGCCATGTCTTGCAAGGTATTACCAATGTGCGCGCTAGATGTACTTGGCGTCCCCTGAGCAGGATTTATAGGATCTGACACGTGGGGAGAGTTAGACGGCATAACTTCCTCCTTGTCAATTTCTTCTGGTGATAAATTTTTTTAAAACCAGAATATGGTCTTTGTAATCTATAGTAAAATCAGTGCATTTGTTAAACATTCTAAGAGGGGGTTCCACAATGGCTTCTAAACATAATGAACAATGAGTTTCCTCTATGTCAGACATGTTTAAACAGACTAGTAATGAGACCAGCAAGCTTGGAAAACACTTTAATAACTGAACAAGCAAAAAATAAAAACGGTACTGTGCCTTTAAGAGAAAAAAACAATCACAGAAACTGCTAAAACAGTGAAAAAAGCAGTAAATCTTACGAAATTTTTACAGTGTGTATAATAGGCTGAAAGAGCATTGCACCCACTTGCAAATGGATGATTAACCCCTTGGTTTCAAAACCGGATCAAAAGAACGATATAAACGTTTTTAAACAGTCACAACAAACTGCCACAGCTCTACTGTGGCCCTACCTGCCCATACAAAGACTTTGGAAGGCACAAAAAACCCTTAGAGAGGTCCTATATGTTCAGGGGACTCCTTCAGGGAAGCTGGATGTCTCAAGCTGCAAAAACTAATGGAAAATAGGCCCCTCCCAACCTGTACTCACAGTGAGAGGGCCTTAAAAAACTATCCCTAGGCAAAATCTAGTCAGCCATGTGGAAAAACTGGGCCCCAGAATAAAGTTTTATCACCAATATGAAATAAACGTTTATACACCTCAAGCAAACGTTATATCTATTCAGTAATGTGAGTAAATAAAAAAATATTACCCTTCACAGCAAGCATGATACCAGTCGTTATTAAATCACCGTAATCAGGCTTACCTTAAATAAATCAGGTACTGTCAGAATTTTCTAGCTTATCATTTCTCTAGAAAAATTTAAAACTGCACATACCTCAGAGCAGGAGACCCTGCACGCTATTCCCCCAGCTGAAGTTACCCATCTCTTCAGTTATGTGTGAGAACAGCAATGGATCTTAGTTACAACCTGCTAAGATCATCAAAGACCACAGGCAGACTCTTCTTCAACTTTCTGCCTGAGGCTAAAATAGTACAACTCCGGTACCATTTGAAAATAACAAACTTTTGATTGAAGATAAACTACATTAATGCACCACATCTCTCTAGCTGCTTCCCTTGTCGAGAGCTGCAAGAGAATGACTGGGAGGTGGCAGTTAGGGGAGGAGCTATGCAGGCAGCTCTGCTGTGGGTGATCTCCTCTTGCAGCTTCCTGTTGGGAAGGAGAATATCTCACAAGTAATGGATGAATCCGTGGACTGGATACACCTTACAAGAGAAATTTAAAAGTTATGTCTATTTCCACTCCAACTGCATCATGTGACAGCCATCAGCCATTCACAAATGCATATACATATATTCTGTGAATTTTTGCACATGCTCAGTAATAGCTGGTGACTCAAAACAATTTGCAGTCAAATTAAGAGCTTGAAGATTTTGGTAAAAGAAAAGGACCTTGAGATAAAAGATTTGGACATTGAGAAAGATGCCACAGAGGAGAGGTGGACATCACAACCAGATCTGCACACCATGTCCAGCAGTGCCAAGTAGGAGCTTTTAAGATTGCTGAAATTTGTTCCTGTTTGATCCAAGCAATTACCCTTGAAAGGAGAAGACTTGGAGGAAACGGATACACTAAATGAAAGGATCACAGAACCGCCAGCGCATCTTTCAATTCAGCTTGAGGGTCCTTCAACCATGTCTGGGGAGCTTATGGTTCAGGCAAGATGGCATCAAGTCGATCTCCAGAAGACCCCAGTGACACACCAACTAAACGAAAATCACCTGCTTGAGGGACAATTCCCCGGAGTGGAGAGTCTTATAATGGAGATAATCTGATTCCCAATTGTTGACCCTGGTAATTTGAATTGCTGAGATAGTAAAGTGATGAGCTTCTGCTCAATTTAGTATGTGAGAAACCTCTTGTCGCTAGAGCGCTGCAAGTACAACCCTGCTGATTGATATAGGCTACTGCTGTAATATTGTCAGACTAAAAGTGAATGAATGGAACAGTCTTGAGAAGAGGCGATGTCTGAAGAGCTTTGAAGATTGCATGGAGCTCCAAATCATTTATTGTAACCTCGCCTTGTGAGGAGACCAAAATCCATGAGTCCTTCATGATCTCCAGACCGCACTCCAACCCAAAAGGCTGGCATCCATGATAATGATTTCCCATGATGGGCGAAGGAAGATCATTCACAAGAAAACTGGAATGGGGGATATCCACCAGGAAAGAGTTTCTCTGACTGAGGACTCTTGATTAATTGAGACAGGTTGGTGTGGTCTCTTTAACATGAATAATTGAGTGGATACAAATGAAACCTTGCAAATGGAATAGCACCCAATGCCACAACCATCAGTCCCACTAACCCCATGCATTGAGCCACAGAGAACCGGGTCAAGAATAGCATATTCACTGAGTCTATAATCACATCCAAAAATGAAACCTTCATACTGGAGATAAGCAAGCTCTTTGCAACGTTGGCCATCCAGTCATGACTGCTAAGAAACCAGTGTAGTTTCTCTGTATGACCAGTTGGTAAAGAGGGAGTTTGAACAAAAATATTGTCCAAGTAGGGAGCCACAGCTATTCCCCGAGTTCTGACAACATACAGTAGAAAGCCTAGAATCTTGGTAAAAAGTAGCAAGACCAGATGGAAGAGTTAAAAACTGAAATGGTTTGTCCAGAAATGCAAAACGAAGGAACGGATGATGTTTCCTGTGTATATAAACATCCTTCAAGACTATAGTTGTCATAAACTGACCCTGGAGAACTAAAGGGAGGATAGATCTGATAGTATCCTTCTTAAAGAAGGAACTCTAAGTAACTTGTTAAAAGTTTTCAGATCGGGGGAACTTCCGTGCAGCGGCCATGATTGGTCACACTTCTGAAAGCTGCTCAAGCATTTCAGTATCATCTTTAAAATATCATTATCAACAAGAAACATCCTGGACAGAGATTGACACGATTGTAATGCACTAAAGAAAATCTAATAAGACCAATTTTACTGGGATCGCTACTAGCTTCAGAGCCCGGAACCACTTTTGAAGTTGTGGCCTTGAACATCATCCACTCGAGATACCCCCCCCCCCCCCCCCGGTAGGACACCTTTTGGCTCCTGTCATTAGTTAGCACCGTGAGTGCAACTACAATACTTTACCTATTGTGCTGACTTAAAGAATTCTACAGATAAGCCGCTATCATTTTAGAAGCACTGCACAACCTTCTCGCAGATCACCATGCTGCCCTTGAAGAAACGCTAGGCGTGGCGTTTAAACCTGAAGCCCTGCAAGTATCCCAGCAAAATTCGCAAATCAAGCCTGTTTTAATAATTAAAGGGACAGTATACACTCATTTTCATATAACAACTGCATGTAATAGACACTACTATCAAGAACAAGATGCCCAGATACTGATATAAAAATCCTGTATAAAACGGTTTAAATACTTACTTAGAAACTCTGTTTAGCTCTGTTGAAAAGTTAGCTGGAAAGCCCATTGCAAGTGGGAAATAAGACACTCCCCCTCCCCCTTCTTTTGCATATGAAAAGACCCTTTACACAAACAGGAGCAAGCTCAGGAAGGTAGCTGACGGTATTCACATCAAACTTTGGGGATGGTTAGGAGTCTGAAAATCAGAGCAATTTTATTTAAAAATAAGCAAAAATATAAATTTTTTAGAAAATCAAACTTTATGGGTTATATAAGTAGATAATCTACAAAACATATATGCAAAGAAAAAACTGAGTGTATAATGTCCCTTTAATAATTTCCATGGTTAGAGATGTAATCTATGTAACAATATTTTCCCTGATGCTTTTAGTGTTGTGTAGTCCCTCTGTAAAATACCAAATACAGAGTATATACTTCTTATTTTTTCAGAATGACATTTGAAGGTTTAGTCTATGCCTTTTTACTTTTTTTTTTTCTTTTATTTCAGAAAAATCCCTATATCTCTGCTATACAGTCATTACAAGGATCCAAGAGTGTTCCATAGTTTTAGTAAAAGGGATAAAAATGAGAACAAACAGATGTACAATTTTGTTTTTTACTTTGTTTAATAATTGTACTAGTGTTAAATGTATATCTACATGAGATTTCTATATCTGTAATACGTAACTTCTCAATAAAAACCTAAAAAATAAATAAAAAAAAAGATGCATTACCCACATTAAGGGCTCGATTTATCAAAGCCCCTACGGCTGCATGTTCTCACAAGAACCTGCTCGCCGTTTTAACAAGCAGCGGTCATCAGACCGCTTGCTTTCCTAACCTCTTCGCCACCTCTAAGGTGGCGAAATTCAATCTCCGCAGTCTAGTCCGACCGAGGAAATTGACAGCTCCTGCCCGCGTGTGATTGGCTGTGCGCGGGCAAGGGGCGAGATTGCACGCAAGCGCAAAACAGCGCATATATGCGCCCCTGTCCACCTCAGCTATGATAAATCGAGCCATTAACATCTTACATTCAGAAGTCACAGTTTTGCAGACTGGGAAAGGTTAGGGGTTGAAAAAACCCTCAGAGACAATAATCTGCTCTGTATTTGACAGCTGTCTTCAAACAGTACTTTGTTCTGTTTGTACTGTGTTAGGGAAAGCTTACATAGTGCAGCCAGAGCACCGCTTTAAGAGAACAGTCAGATGTGTATCCGCACGGCATAGCAAAAGTTCTAACCGTTCCTATGTGTGTCTAGTTCTTTCTGCAGACATGCTGCATTTTCTTCGACGACATCTCAGATCAGATCACTGCATCCTCTGTCTTAGGGGTTCTCTCTAAGTATTGGGCTTTGTTATCGGACACAGATAATATTAAGGAAGCATGTGTGTATAGAAAGTGATAAAATAAGGAGATTTGATTTCCATGCAAGCACAGCCCATTTTAATGTTTTTTTGTATCAAAGAACAATCAGCTATATTATACACAAAAAGAAACCCAAAGGAGCTTTTTTTATACATTTCATACCCTGCTGCTGGTATAGTAAGTCATTGGAAACACATTAAAGGGAAAACAAATTTACAGCACACGGCCCTTTAAACACATAGTTGTTGGCGTAAACATTCTGCAGGAGGCATTTATTCTGGTCTTATTTCCTGATGTCTGCACAATCGGGTGGCAGGACACATGCAGTTGGTTAGGTGTCTGATGTGGGCATATAGCTAGAACACATGGGTCAAATGTGTACATTTTATATTTAAGCAACGTTTAGGTCATGTAAGACATGTTTTAAGTTTTTGGAACAATATACAAATTTGTTGTGTCTGAGTATGCTATACATCTTTGCTTTAAATAAAATTCAATGAATACACTTCCTAATCAGATCTTTGTTAGTAATACTGCGTTCTTGGAGGTTTTGAGCAGAAGGAGTACGCAATCTCTCCCTATTCTAACATACTATGCATACCTGTGTCAGTAATCTTGCAGTGATGGAGGGTTTTGTGCAGACTGGGCACACAATCTAATGTACTGTGCACACCTGTGTCAGTAATCCTGCAATGAAGGGAGGGTTTGGGGCAGACTGGGCACACAATAATGTATTGTGCACACCTGTGTGAGTAATCCTGCAGTGATGGACGGTTTGGGCAGTCTGGGCCAACAATAATGTACTGTGCACATCTGAGTCCGTAATCCAGCAGTGATTCAGATAAAGCATGCAATTTTAAGCAACTTTCTAATTTACTCCTATTATCAAATTTTCTTCAGTCTCTTGGTATCTTTATTTGAAAAGCAAGAATGTAAGTTTAGATGCCGGACCATTTTTGGTGAACAACCTGGGTTGTTCTTGCTGATTGGTGGATAATTTCACCCACCATTAAACAAGTGCTGTCCAGAGTTCTAAACCAAAAATTGTCTGGCTCCTTAGCTTAGATGCCTTCTTTTTTAAATAAAGATAGCAAGAGAATGAAGAAAATTTGATAATAGGAGTAAATTAGAAAGTTGCCTAAAATGGCATGCTCTATCTGAATCTAGAAAGAAAAAAATTGGGTTCAGTGTCCATTTAAATACCTCCCCCACTTCCCTCATCCCCCAGTCATTCTTTGCCTTTAGTCACAGGAGGTTGGCAGGGAAGAGTCAGAAGATACAGAGTAGTTCTTTATGGAGAGGAGCTACCCTTCGGAATGGGACTGGAGTTTTAAGTAGTCTTGTCAGCCTCTCAGTGAGAGCATTGACGAATGTTAGTCTGGGGATGCAGGAAGAATCTTTCTGCGAACCCATCCAGACTCGTATTAACAGCAGTGTTGATGAGTTTCACTGCCTGCTTCCATCACTCAAGTTCATGTCAGGAGCGATGCTACAAGACTGTCAAACTTGAGAGGCGGTGTTTCTGTTCCACAGAATAGATTCCGGTAAGATAGTTTCATTTTATACACTTGTGATAACGCAATAAGACAGGGTCACAGTGTGGCTCCTTTTATCTGTATGGAATCAAGGGTTAATATCTCCAGAAAAGGATTATTGAACAGGGGGGATTAATCACATAATGTAAATAGTGTTTATGCTGCGACATGTGTGAAATGAAGTGCAGGCATATGTTGCAACGTACAGGTTTTACTTTCATTTTGATTTAGCTGTGCAACCTGTTAGGCTTGGCACACTTTTAGCGGTAGCAGGGGTGGTCCTGCGTGGCACACCATGTGACCGGGTGAGGTCACACTGATCTTATCTTCTTCCTGACCGTGCGGTTTGCAGGAGACGAAGCGGTTTCTCTGTTTGACCTGGGACATAGGAGGTGGTGAGTGCCCCAGCCATTGGGTGTATAAAGGTGCCATTTTTCTTTTTCTTTTGTCCATTTATAAGTGCAAGCTATGGAGGACTCTGATACGTTAGAGGGTACTCCCTCTTTACCGATATCCAAAGCTTGTCTATATTGTGAGGAGGCCATGGTATACCTGCCTGCTCAATTATGTTCAACATGCCTTGATAAAGTAATTATATCAAAGAAAACTAATATGTTTTTTACTACTGAACCATGCACTTCTGAGGAGTCTCTGTCCCGTGAGGAGTGCACCCTAAGTCATCTCCTAATACACATGCACATGCAGCTTCCCATAGCACTCCTATTCCTCCATCTGGAGAGGCCCTTTTACCGGCAGACTTTACTGAGTAGTTACAATTGGCAGTGTCTGCGGCCTTCAGTGCTTTACCTTGCCCTGCTAAGCGCAAGGTCAAATATTGGTATCCTTCCCAGGGGTAATATACTAGCTTCTATTTATTATGAGAAGTGTGCGCAGAGCTAATAAACCAGACTCCTAAAGACCCTAATAGATCCCCTACAATTAGGCAAAATAATTATGAATTATATAAGTATACTTAGGAGCGCTCAAGGTTTATAGAGATACTTGTGACACAAAGCCGATAAGTAACATCAAATGAATGGTGAATATATTGATAGTAAAAAAAAACAGTTGAAAACTGCATCAAAATAATATTCTATAACTAATAGGTAGCATATAAATATATTTAATCAGGTACAAAAATCAAGCATAGATAACAGGATAAAATACAATAATGAATCAGATACTAGTTACTATGTAACTCATATATAACAATAGCAACAATGTATATCGGACGTCTCCGATTAAGTGAAAGAATGTGTGAGGATAGATGAGAATAATATATGAACGAATTGCCACCACTTAAAAAAGTTAAAAAAGATTTAAAAAATGTTTGCAAACAAAATATCGCCTAGGCGAAAAAACAAACAGTTCAAGCGTCCCAGACTAGAACAAACGTCTCAGGCAAAGCTGTATATTCCAAATCACAAAAATGTGATTATTATTATAATCCTTTTGCAGATCATATAACCCAATACCTGACTTTAAAGACGTAACAGTTTGGGAGCCGCAGCTAAGTGTGAGCTGTTAGACAGCCGTGTGTACCTTGTTTACCGTTGGATCACACGTCACAGGTCTCGTCGGCTGCTTCGGTCCGATTGGACAGTCTCACGTCTGTCAGGTATCGGAGTTGGTATCCTGCTCTAAGTGCAACAGCACACTGGATATTCACAATGTTAGCGATGCAAGGACTCAGATGGAACTTGACTTTTTCTTTGGCACTAAACAGTGCAGTTGTTGCGCAGGTGTAACAAGTTTCTGATATATTACACCTGATGATTTAGGCAAATGTTGAAGCCTAGAGAGGTCTGTTGAGAAAGTCCCAATATGAACTACAATGTCCACAGAGTGATAAGAACAATTATAAAAGTTAAAAATTATTCAGACTGAATAAATAAAAACATCAACGCGTTTCTCCCTACATGAGGGCTTTTTCACGATGAAGAAATGGCAGTCCAGTGCTTCCTTTTAAATGTAACCAAACTTTTTCATTTTTCCCATTTTTTTATTGATATTTAAGGTGGTAGCAGAAAAAATAGTGGTATAGGCAATCTCAATGCAAAAAAGTGGTATTAGGAATAAAAGCCATATGTATGAAACATTAGGTATTTCATAAGGAGCATTATCTAAATATAAATGTGAGGGGGCGGAGCTTTGAGCTCAAGCAAGATGGAGGGGTTTTGAGAGAGCTCTGTGCAACACTGCTGAATAGAGCATTATAATAACGCTCTCAACCGGCATCTTAGCTATACAGGGGGCTATGAAAGTGAGTTGAGCCCTAAGGAACATCGCGGCAGGTGTATTTGGAGCGGAGAGCTGACTTTGCTGAGCGCTGTAGGATATAAGCTGAAAGGAGCCGCCCGCCATCTTGGATACACGCAAGACAGAAATAAGCTGCAGCTACCCCCGGCAAAGCTACTATTCAGGCGGCGGATAGATGCCTGTCCTGCAGCAGCTCGAGTAAGGGGCAGCGACTGTGTGAGCTCGCATCAGAGCCAGAGGAGACCGCACCTGTCTGGGGCTAAGTCGTGAGATGCCATGTGAGGCCTGCATCCTGGAGGAAAGCACGAAAGGAGATCCGGCAAATCTACAGATAAGTGGCTGGTTGTGGGCTATTTAAAAATACTTTCAATCCGATCACAAGACAGGCCAATAATAAGCCCTGATAGTCATGCCTGATTACCCAAGAGATAAATTCTCCTGTTTTTGGCTGTTACAATTGGGAGTGATTTCCAGCAGTCTGAGGGAGATATAAAAATTTGCTCTATCTGAAAGTCACAGCATTCCTGTGCAGACTGCTCTTAACATGGCTGCTAAAAAGCAGAATAAACCCACACAGGGACCTAAACTTCAGTCTGCTAATTTGTTTTTTAAACCAGCGAAAGGGGATAAACTTCTAGAACACCAGAATAATGCTGGAGAGGAAGATGCTGACTCTGATGTCGACTCCCAACTAGTAGATGGAGACTCTATCCCAGCAACTAGAGCTGACCTAAAAGCATTGGTCTCTAAGCAAGACATAAATATGAACTTTGAAAAGATGTGGGAAAAATTTGATACACTGCAGAATACCATGACCAGTAGCCTTACAGAAATAAAACACGATATCCAGGAGTTGGGTACAAGAGTGACCACTCTGGAAGAATCAGAAACCTCCACTGCGTCAGATCTTTCTGCTTTACAACAAAAGGTAGCTTCCCAGCAATTGGTGATTGATGAGGTCCAAGATAAATTGGAGGACCTAGAAAATAGGAGCCGTAGGTGCAATCTGCGCTTAAAGGGAGTTCCAGAATCTGTATTAGCAACGGAACTACCTAACTATTTACGTCTGTTTTTCCAAGCAATAACAGGAGAGGTAGACGATGAGAAATTTCAACTCGAGAGGGCTCACAGAGCCCTGCGGGCCAAACCCAAAGACGACGCCCCTCCTAGTGACGTTGTAATTAAGTTGGCTCGGTTCCCAGACAAAGAGGCCATACTCCTTGCAGCGAGGAAGCACCCAACATTTAAGTTTCAGGGTTCGATTGTACAGGTGTATCAGGACTTGTGTGTTTAAACACTCCAGAGAAGAGGTCAGCTTAGGCCCCTGACAACGCTCTTGAGAAAACACCAAATTAAATATAGGTGGGGTTTTCCGTTTGGATTGCATATCCTGCATGAAGGTAGAACAGTCTAAGGGAGGTGGCCGAAATTCCAGATGCTTGCTGTAAACTTCATTTAGAGCCTCCAGAATTACCACAGCTTCCCACTACCGGGGTCAACTCACAACTTAGTTCAGGATCCTCTTTGCAACAAAAGCAACGCTGGACCAAAGTGGCGAAGAAAAAAGCTAAATCATGACTTTCCTTTTCAATCCATCCTGTTATACTTAAATATTTCGGACTTGAGAGTGCCTTTATTTGTGAGAAAGAAGGAGTTATCCTTGAAGAATAGGCCACCCAGAAAAGGACTCTCACCTTATAGATTAAAACAGGGGACATAATCGGTTAGAGCTGATGAGCTCAGGATAAAGAGATCGATTGGATATGGAGGAGTAGTGGGGTATCAATCCACAAAAGTCGGTTGAGAGATTGACGAAAGAAATTTGTTCAGCAGCTGCACCATTGGGTGTTGAAAACCTTGAAAATATTTTTTTAAATTTGATGAAAACGTTATGGTTGAATGTAAACCAGTTTTTTTTTTGATAATTCTTGTTTTTACTTTTTTGTTTTTGTTTTTGAATGTTTATGCCTGTTTCTACTCTCCTTTTCTAGCTTGCAACGATATATAGCTACTATGTAAAAAAATCAAATAGCCGGAGATGAGGGAGCTTCCGAGAGAGAGAGAGACTCTACCCAAGGTCTAGTAAGTAATGACTAAACATATTAGACTGATCTCCCACAACGTAAGAGGTCTCAATACAGATTATAAAAGGAGGACTGCTTTAACACAATACTCGCGGCTGAAAGCCAACATTATTTTTTTGCAGGAGACGCACTTTACTAAAGACATAATCCCAAGATACTGGACAAGACAATTTACACAACATTTTCACTCTACCACAGACAAAAAAAAGGGGGGTTTCAATTTTAATACATCATTCTTTACAGTTTGTGGTTGAAGAGACAGTGGAAGATGTAGAGGGTAGATTTTTAATAATTCGAGGAAGACAAAGAGACAAACATATTACGCTCTGTAATGTTTATGCCCCCAACGACAAACAGTTAGCCTTTTTTAAACATATTTCCCATCTGCTGACCCAGTGGTCTCACTCGAGAATTATTAGAGCTGCGCATCTTCACTTGTCTCACGATTCGATTCGATTACGATTATCATTGTAACGATTCGATACGATTCGATTCTACGATGCATCGCGATGCATCACGATTACTGCCCATGATTTTCATGATCTTGTTCTATTCCATATTTTATATATATATATATATATATATATATATATATATATATATATTTATATATATATATATATTATATATGTGTGTGTGTGTATGTATGTGTATATATATATATATATATATATATATACATACATACACACATTATATATATATATATATATATATATATATATATAATAATCTTTTAAACAACTGTGTAAGATGGAAGAGCACTTATAAACATAATACTACAATATGCACAGAAATGTATCTGTAGATTTATTTTACAAAGGAAAACCAGCAGCAGTGTACTCACTGAAACATTCTCACGGAGTACATGCAGACATCTGAAACCTGACCCAGAGAGCATTACCAATAGACCTCCTCTCACACAAATGTTCCGGTCAGGAATTTTTATGACACCTATCCTAAAGAGCCGGCAGCAGCCTCATGTAAACAGTGAATCTTTTCTTGTATTATAGATTCACTGTTTACTGTTGCGGTCTCTGCTGCATGTTTCCTCTCTGTCAGATCCCTAGCCCAAACGAGCATTTGAGGGTTGCTGTAAAACTTTTGACTTACTGTATCTAATAGCAACCCTCAAATGCTCGTTTGGGCTAGGGATCTGACAGAGAGGAAACATGCAGCAGAGACCGCAACAGTAAACAGTGAATCGATAATACAAGAAAAGATTCACTGTTTACATGAGGCTGCTGTCGGCTCTTTAGGATAGGTGTCATAAAAATTCCTGACCGGAACATTTGTGTGAGAGGAGGTCTATTGGTAATGCTCTCTGGGTCAGATATCTGCGCAGTGTGCACAGCAAGTCCTGAATCACAGGAGTTCCCTGTCAGACTCGCCTGGCATGTATGGGGTTAATGGTGCCTATCTGGGAGTTGCCTGTTCTATGTCACCTGTCTTTATAATATAAGCCTTTCCAAGCCTCCTCCTCCCCTGTATGTCAGTTTGTTTATTTTTTTATTGCAAGTACTGTGAGTTTGCCCTCCCTTCACTGACTGCTGCTTTATTTAATACTATTGGTATTGGTAGTACTAGCAGTCAGTGCCTATCACTGTTCTACGTTATCAGCAGCTAATTCAGAGGGATTATATGAATTCCTGTGACACTGGCTACCGAGAGCCTCTCTCTGACGTGCACAATATTGCACTACGTAGAACAGTGATAGGCACTGACTGCTAGTACTACCAATACCAATAGTATTAAATAAAGCAGCAGTCAGTGAAGGGAGGGCAAACTCACAGTACTTGCAATAAAAAAATAAACGAACTGACATACATGGGAGGAGGTGGCTTGGAAAGGCTTATATTGTGGCTCCATAACAGTGAAGTTTAAAAACGGAGCAATGAGTAAACCAGAGTGTTCCATTTCCTCACATACCGTGGGGGTCAGGTAAGACACCAACGATGGCTGCTTGCAATAAAAATATAAACGCAATGACATACAGGGGAGGAGGCGGCTTGGAAAGGCTTATATTGTGGCTCCATAACAACAGTGAAGTTTAAAAACGGAGCAATGAGGAAAACAGGAAACTGACAGTACAAGACTCATTTCCTCACATACCGAATCCCCTGCCCATGACGTCACTGACCCGGAATCGATTAAGAGCCTTCACTGCATCGATGCAGAATCGTTCACTGCTGCATCGTGATGCATCGGTGTGACGATTATTTTTGACAGCCCTAAGAATTATACTGGGAGGGGACTTTAACATCTCAATGCAGGCTCATCAAAGTAAGAGGGGAATGTTGCAAACACAGAAACAACTAAGGCATAATTCTATGGTTAAGCAGATAAAGGAAATTTGGGCATCGCACAATATCCTAGATTCATGGGACACGCTTTACGGTAAAACAAATGATTACACATTTTACTCTCATGCACATAAGACATACTCGAAATTGGATTATGTATATTTGAGCCAAATTCTAATCCCAAATCTATCCTCCTCTAGCATACCTGCATGTGCGTGGTCTGATCACTCTATAATTCAGATCGACATTCAAATGACTTATCCATTGACAACAGCTCGTACTTGGACCTATGATCCCTATGTACTTCAACACCCAAACACAAAGGAATCTATCCTGAGGGCTCTTGCGGAGTACTGGGAGTTGAATTTAGATACAACTAATAACCCTTTATACTGCTGGGCGGCACATAAACCTTTTGTTAGGGGATTACCGATTAAAGCAAAAGCAGCCTTAACTAAGGAAAATAGGTCGGTGACAGACTCTCTGCAGATTCAGATTGATACCCTTACTAAAAAACACCAACGCACTTTATCGCCAGACACTTTCTCCCAACTACAAAATAAGAGACTAGAGTTAGCTACATTGATGAACAAAGCATCCATTAGGGCAGCTCATAGACTCAAAGCTCAATATTTTCTATATTCAAATAAACCCGACAAATATTTAGCCCATAAACTGAGGGAACACACAAAATCTTTTGCAATACCTTCTATACAAAAAACGGATGGGACATACACATCTAATCCTCAGGAAATAGCTGACAGCTTCGCCCTATACTATGCAAAATTATACGATGGGGAAAAGGTGAATCACAGCCCTCAGACAACAGCTTTAAGGACAAGCTTCCTAGATAGTGCTAAACTACAGACTTTAGAGGAAAAGGATAGCAGGGAGCTGGGTGCAGATATCAACAGGAGAAGTGCTAAATGCCATTAAAAACTTCAAATTAGGTAAGGCAGCAGGGCCAGATGGGTTCCCGGGGGAGTATTACCAGCTTTTTAAGTCACTCTTAGTCCCACACTTAGTAAAATTTTGCAACTATATATTGCAGGGAAAAGAGATCCCAAGAGAAATCTTACAGGCCAAAATAGTGGTCATACCAAAGGTAGGGAAGAATCCAAAATTATGCCAAAGCTATAGGCCCATTTCACTGATAAATCAAGACATTAAAATTTTTACTAAAATTCTGGCCAATAGGTTACAAAAACATCTCCCGTCTCTGATCCACCCGGACCAGGTAGGGTTTATTGTGGGGAGGGAGGCTCCAGATAACACCAGACGTACAATATCTCTGGTTCACTATCTCACTAAGACAAGAACGCCTTCTCTGGTCCTATCATTGGATGCGGAGAAGGCGTTCGACAGAATAGATTGGGACTTCCTGTTCAATGTTTTGGAGAGGATGGGTTTCCAGGAGAGATTTATTCGAGCAATAAAAAGTATATATTCACATCCTGTGGCCACAATCAGAGCGGCGGGTTTTCAGTCACAACCCATAGATATACTAAACGGGACCAGACAGGGCTGCCCCTTATCCCCGCTCCTATTTGCGCTATGCATTGAGCCCTTAGCTGCACAAATAAGATTATCCCCAGACATTCATGGTGCGCAGATTGCACAACATGAATTCAAATTGTCTCTTTTTGCCGATGATGTGCTCCTCACTCTGACCAAGCCATTGATGTCCCTGCCCAATCTATACCGGATTCTATTGGAATATGCTAGCATTTCAGGTTACACGGTTAACTTGGAAAAATGTGAAGCTTTAGCTATTGCACTCCCTGACCACACTAAAAAGCTAATAGAAACTAATTTTGAGTTCGCTTGGGCGCTTGGCCTAATTCTGTCTTTCAACATTCTTTAGTCTCACCAAAATAGATTAATTTACAAGTACATTGTAGTAAGTAAATCACCCCTTTCGTTGTACATCTGATTAGATCTTTTATTGCTAGTTCTTCTCCTACAGTAGGTATGAATAGTGTTTGTTTTTTGCAGCTATGTTGGCAAGCCTTGCATGAATAATATGGATAGAAACCTGAGATTTTTTTCCCAAATAGATCTTTATTTTATCCTTTTGGATCTTAGTTTTAAATTCACTTGGTGCCAACATAGTTCTAAGGTTCTTTGTTTTTTTAAATATCGGTTTTGGTGTTGGTAAAAGTTCGTCTCCTATAAATGGGTCAGCTTTAAGTATATGCCAATGTCTTTTCAAAATATTTCTAATAATCCCATGATCATCACTAAAATCAGTGATAAAAGGGACTTTATTTGTTGCCCTGCTATAACATTCTTTTGTTTATATGATAATAGAGATTTTCTATCTGTGTTTTTTGCTCTGACTACTGCTTTGTTAATAACTTCTTCATAACCTCTATCTTTGAATTTGTCAATGAGTATCTCAATCTGATCCTCAAAGTCAGACAGTCTTGAGCAGTTTTATCTTATTCTTAAACTCTGCCCAACAGGGATATTATTCTTCCACTTTTTAAGGTGACATCTATTTGCGTGTATAAAGCTATTAGAGTCCACCTTTTTAAAATGGGTTTTAGTCTCTATAGTGTTATTACACACCATAATCTCTAAGTCAAGGAAGACAATAGACTCTTGACTATAATTAAATGTAAAGGCAAGGCCTTTACTAGCTTATTAGATTTATCTGATACTAGATTATCTGCTGATGAAGACACCTCTGATAATTCAGAGGATGCTCTTTCTGGGTTGGAATCTGCTGTCTCTAAGCCTCCAGCTGCGGAGGAACCAGACTTAAGATTTAGGATTGAACACTTACACTTTCTGATAAAGTTTTGGCTACTTTGGAGGTTCCAGAACCTAAATTACCTGAGGAAACTTGTATTCCTAAATTATATAAGGTCTACGAGGACAGGGTTGTACCACAGACTTTTCTGGTTCCCGTTAAGATGGTGAACATTATTAAGAACGAATGGGAAAGACTTGGCTCTTCTTTTTCCCATTCTTCTTGGTTCCTGTCCTTAGATATAGGTCAGGAAATTGTTGTCCCTTCTTTATGTCTTAATCTTAGAATTCTTGAGCGAGGCTTCTTTATAACTTGGATGTTGTAAAGGTCTTTATAAGGATTTCAGTCAAACTTCTAGTTTAAGATTAAGACATAAAGAAGGGACAATAATTTCCTGACATATATCTGAAGACACCACCTTAGGAAAAAAGTAATATATATAGTCCACAAAACTGCCTTATCCTGAAAAGAAGGAGAATCATATGAAAAAGCAGAAAACTCAAAGACTCTTCTAGCAGAAGAGATAGCCAAAAGAAAACAAAACCTTACAAGAAAGAGAAATCAACTCCAAAATTGTTATAGTATAAAAAGATAATCCCTTTATTATCTGTTACAGAAGCATTAGTTATTTTGTTGTGAAGAGCTTATTTCCCAGCAGCAATGCCTGAACCAGCAAGCCAGCGCCTAAGAAGGGCTCCAAGAAAACCGTAACAAGTTTCATTTCATAAAGAGTTAACTCTTTTTTTTTCAGCTTTTAGAAACTATTGTCTAATCACCTCTGGAGCCAGACTGCTAATTGATAAGATGAACTTGTAAACTTGTTATCTTAAGTACTGTAATCCTATTGTGGCCTGTCAAAGGACAGTGCTCTCTATCTAAATGTGTGATGGGGGATTTTGTGCTTCCCCCCCTCTCCCCCTGGGAGTGCCCTGTGTGCATGTAACCTTAATAAAAAGCAGGCTGGGCATCCCAGTCCTGAGTTCTTGTTTTGACCCTCAATCGCAGCGTTGACTCGTTTTTGTGGGCAGAAGGGTATCCTAGCTGTACTGCAGCTAAGGGAGATTATTCTATATTTGCGAGACTCATATAGAATACTATGGAAAGCAGCTTCTCCCCTCTTTAGCAATAGGGATCCAGGCTACTAAGCGGTCCATCTCTCAGCGAGACTAAGGGTAACCGTAACATTTGGCGGCAGCGGCGGGATTTTCCTGGATTTCCTAGGAGAGGTACAGAACGGATGGAGAGCGCTTACGAAAAATTGAAGCGTACCACCCTAAAGGATTTACTTGAAAGCAGAGGGGGGTACGCCAGCAACCGGCCGAGGAGAGAGCTGATCGCAGAATTGACCGAACTGGATCAGAGCTTCACAATGGCGGAAACACCGACCACGATTAGTGACGAAAAAACCAGGATTGTTCGGGAAAGGCTCTCATTATACGGGCCGAACCCCTCCATGGAATTGGTACAGCAGTTGATGGCGGAGGCGGACGAGGATATACGAGAGACTCGAGCCCACGAACTCAACCTAGCGAACGCACACCGCAATGCTGAAGCCCCGCAGGTAATCATCCCGGTCGAAAATGCTGGGAGGCCCAAGATACCCTATGCGGCATTTCGACCCTTCCTAGAGAGCGAGACAGGGATTGATGAATATTTGGCGGACTTCGAAAGGCAATGTGCCCTGCACCAGATTCCCAACAGAGAGTGGCCCACGATATTGTCTGGGAAACTATCCGGGCGAGCCCTGGAAGCCTTTCGTACTCTGGGTGCTGAGGAAGTGACACAGTATGAGCTAGTTAAGGAGACACTGTTGCGACGGTACGCTGTAACTCCGGACACGTATCGCCGACAGTTTCGGGGCACGGAAAAGAAGCCTAACGATAC
Source organism: Bombina bombina (assembly GCF_027579735.1). Lineage (NCBI taxonomy): Eukaryota > Metazoa > Chordata > Amphibia > Anura > Bombinatoridae > Bombina > Bombina bombina. The sequence continues at coordinate 33,965 of NW_026511633.1, forward strand.
CCATATGGAATGGGCGCACCGAATGCGGAGAGCGGCAAATCACTGGCTGAGCGGAAGTAAAGCGGTGACTGGGGAGGAAATTTTACAATTGTTTCTCTTAGAACATTTTTATAATGGCATGGAACAGCAAGGGAAGGAATGGCTGCGAGACAGGCGGCCTTCTACCTTAGAAGAAGCAGCCAAATTGGCCGATGAACATTATGACTCCCGTCTTCACGAACCCATGAACTACCGAGCTCCAGCACGGGTCGAACCCAGAGAGGTTTACCGTGCACCCCCTCGTGCTGAATTCCGAGCCCCGGTGCCCACAGGGCCCGTCCGACACTCAGGACCACCCAATAACAGCTCTGAGCGTCCCAGACCGACTTGCCACCGATGCAAGCAACCAGGGCATTTCATGGCTAGCTGCCCCCTTAATACGCACCAGACACCCAGGAATTACAATTACCCCTCTGGGTCCTATCGTCCGGCCCGGGCCCTCTGTGTTAACCAAGAGGCCCCTATGGAGGGATATGTGGGGCCGCTTCACGAGGCAGACCCTGTATATGCTGCCTCAGATAACCGCCAGCACCATCGGCAGAGGGTATGGCTCGAGGGGCGATCTACCGAGGGATTGCGAGACACAGGGGCTACTATCACGCTGGTACAGAGTCATTTGGTGCCAGAGCACAAGCGATCTGGACAGACTGTGGCCGTTAGAGTGGCGGGGGGGGATGTGTACAAAATTCCAACAGCTAAAGTGCATCTTGATTGGGGAGCGGGAAAGGGGGCTGTGAACGTGGGCCTAATGGATAATTTACCTGCCGAAGTACTACTGGGCAACGATTTGGGCCCCATGACTTCTGCCTATGCTCCAGTATGCAACAACGAGGCAGACCCAGTGACTACACGGGCCCAAGCCCGGACGGAGCGAGAGCTTTCACCAGTGCGGGAGACACAGGTAAGACCTACCCCGACCTTGCCTGACAGGTTAGGCCCCATACCCTGGGACACCCCAGATGCTTTCGAGGCAGAGTCTAAGACTGACCCGACCTTACAAAAGTACCGGGAACGAGCAGAGACCGGAGGGGGCGGGGCAGATAACGAAACATTCTTATGGGAAAAAGGGAAACTATACCGCTGGACAGAGAAAAGGGGACAGCGTAGGCGACAGCTGGTAGTGCCCCACAAATACCGTCAAGAAATCCTCAAAATAGGCCACGACATCCCCTTAGCAGGCCACCTAGCCGTTACCCGTACCCTACACCGCATTACTCACACGTTCTTTTGGCCAGGGGTGCACGCTGACGTTAGAACTTACTGTAACACCTGCGATGTGTGTCAACGAGTAGGAAGGCGAGGCGATCACCCTAAAGCCCAGCTAGTAAATATGCCCATTGTAGAGGAACCCTTCAGCCGGGTTGCTATTGACCTAGTGGGACCACTGGCTACCCCTAGTCCCTCCGGTAAGCGATACATTCTTACCGTAGTGGACTACGCTACCAGGTACCCAGAGGCTGTCGCCCTATCCAACATACAAGCGGATACGGTAGCGAATGCACTAGTACAGGTGTTCTCCCGGGTAGGATTTCCAAAAGAAATCCTATCCGACCGAGGCACCCAATTTACGGCTGAATTGACCCAACAACTCTGGCAGGTTTGCAAAATTAAGTCCCTCCTAAGCTCCCCATACCACCCCCAGACGAACGGGCTGTGTGAGAGGTTCAATGGGACCCTCAAGCAAATGCTCAAGACGTTCACTCAGGAATACCGAGACTGGGAACGCTTCCTGCCGCACCTCCTATTTGCTTATCGGGAGGTGCCCCAGGAAACGACAGGGTTCTCTCCCTTCGAGTTGCTCTACGGAAGAAAGGTACGGGGACCCCTAAACCTGATCCGGGAGCACTGGGAGGGAGAGATGGAGGCTGACGGTGTCCCAATTGTGCCATACGTGCTGGAACTCAGGGACCGAATGGAGCAATTAGCCAAATCCGTGCGGGCTAATCTCCAGTTGGCCCAGAGAAGACAGAAAGTATGGTACGATCGGGGGGGCCCGAAAGAGAATCTTCACCATAGGACAAAAGGTGTTAGTACTTAAGCCGGTGAAGACAGACAAATTGCAGGCGTCCTGGCAGGGTCCCTACCAGATCGTAGAGAAAAGGGGAGACACCACTTATGTGATAGCTAGCTACCACGACAACAATCTTAGAAAGACATTCCATGTAAACATGCTCAAGGAATATTTTGAGCGACCAGAGAACGTGACGGCCGTATGTTGTTCCCCTCAGGAAGACCCCGACAGTTTACCTATTCCAGACCTATTAGAAAAGAGCCTCCCCACAGGTATAGTGGCGCAGGTTCAGATAGGGGACCGACTTAGCCCCACTGAAAGGGAGCAGCTCAACCAACTCCTCCAGTCCAAACACCTCACCTTCTCCCCGAAGCCAGGGTACACTACTTTAACCACCCACCAGGTAGATACTCCGGGACAAGCTCCCTTGCGCCAGGCTCCGTACCGAATCCCCGAAGCAGTTAGGACAGGAATGAAGAAGGAGATCGATGAGATGCTCCAGCTCAGGGTAATTGAGCCCTCCGATAGTCCCTGGGCCTCCCCAGTTGTCTTGGTGCCCAAGAAAGATGGGACCACCCGGTTCTGCGTAGACTATCGGAGGCTCAATGAAAATACCGTGACGGACGCTTACCCTATGCCCAGGGTAGACGAGCTACTCGATCGTATAGCCAGGGGAAATTACCTGACCACTATTGACCTCTGCAAAGGTTACTGGCAGATTCCCCTGGCCCCGGAGGCTATCCCCAAGTCGGCATTCGTCACCCCATTCGGCTTATATCAGTTTAGGGTAATGCCGTTTGGGATGAAGAATGCCCCAGCTACATTCCAGCGCTTGGTGGATAGGCTCCTGGATGGCTTCCAGAGTTTTGCTTGCGCCTACCTGGACGACATAGCGATCCACAGTGAGTCCTGGGAGGACCACTTAGCTCATGTGGGAATGGTTCTGGATCAGATCCGGGCTGCTGGCCTGACTCTGAAGCCAGAAAAATGCCACTTTGGGATGGCCGAGGTACAGTACCTGGGTCACCGGGTGGGGTGTGGAAAGCAGCGACCAGAGCCGGCCAAAATAGAAGCTGTCGCCAATTGGCCCACCCCCATCACTAAGACTCAGGTCCTAGCCTTCCTGGGCACGGCAGGGTACTATAGACGGTTCGTACCAGACTACAGCACACTTGCCAAACCCCTGACTGACTTGACCAAGAAGAACTTACCTCGACAGGTCCTGTGGTCTCCCCACTGTGAAACGGCTTTCCAGGCTCTCAAAAATGCTCTAATTAACGCTCCTGTCTTGGCGGCCCCAGCCCTTAACAAACGTTTTATCGTCCATACAGATGCTTCCATGTTCGGGCTGGGAGCCGTCCTCAGCCAAGTAGGCGAAGATGGAGGGGAGCATCCAGTTGCCTACATCAGCCGGAAGCTCCTGCCCCGCGAAGTCAGCTATGCAGCGGTCGAAAAGGAGTGTTTGGCTTTGGTGTGGGCATTAAAGAAATTGACTCCCTATTTATATGGTCAGGAGTTCACTCTGGTCACCGACCATAACCCGTTGGTGTGGCTGAACCGGGTCTCTGGAGATAACGGCAGGCTATTACGTTGGAGCTTATCGTTGCAAACCTTCAATTTCACCATTACTTACAGACCTGGGAAACAGAATGGCAACGCCGACGGGTTGTCCAGACAAACCGACCTCAGCCCCGCATAACCAGCGGTCTGGACAGCCTTAGTCTGCCCCGAAAAGGGGTCAGACCGTGTCTGCCAGAGTGTTCCACAGAAAGGGAGCAATGTTACAGAAGCATTAGTTATTTTGTTGTGAAGAGCTTATTTCCCAGCAGCAATGCCTGAACCAGCAAGCCAGCGCCTAAGAAGGGCTCCAAGAAAACCGTAACAAGTTTCATTTCATAAAGAGTTAACTCTTTTTTTTTCAGCTTTTAGAAACTATTGTCTAATCACCTCTGGAGCCAGACTGCTAATTGATAAGATGAACTTGTAAACTTGTTATCTTAAGTACTGTAATCCTATTGTGGCCTGTCAAAGGACAGTGCTCTCTATCTAAATGTGTGATGGGGGATTTTGTGCTTCCCCCCCTCTCCCCCTGGGAGTGCCCTGTGTGCATGTAACCTTAATAAAAAGCAGGCTGGGCATCCCAGTCCTGAGTTCTTGTTTTGACCCTCAATCGCAGCGTTGACTCGTTTTTGTGGGCAGAAGGGTATCCTAGCTGTACTGCAGCTAAGGGAGATTATTCTATATTTGCGAGACTCATATAGAATACTATGGAAAGCAGCTTCTCCCCTCTTTAGCAATAGGGATCCAGGCTACTAAGCGGTCCATCTCTCAGCGAGACTAAGGGTAACCGTAACATTATCCATTCCCCAGTTTTGCACAGTCAACATGGTTATATTAATATACTTTTAAACTCTGTGATTACCTTGTATCTAAGGCTCTTATCAAATGGCTATTTATTTATTATCTATTGGCTTGCATTGAAGCCAATTAGTGCAGTGTCATCCACAACCAATATGTGTGAGCAAAATGTTATTTATATGGCCCACATGAACTAGCAGTCTCCTGTTGTGAAAAGCTAATAAAAAAAGCATGTGATAAGAGGGCTGTCTGTAGTGGCTTACAAACAGGCAGATATTTAAATGGAATAAAGTATATTAATATAACAATGTTGGTTGTGCAAAGCTGGGGAATGGGTAATAAATATAATATCTATCTTTTTAAACAACAACTTTGGTGTTGACTGTCCCTTTAAAGGGACACTCAATGAATACAGATATTAAAAGAAGGACAGCAATGTCTCAGTATCTAAGATCTAATGCCAAAATAATATTTCTACAGGAGACACACTTTGTTTCAACAGGTATTCCAGGGTTTTGGTCACATCACTTTCCAGCACACTATCACGCTACAGGCCGATTCCAAGAAAAGGGGGGTTTCAATTTTGCTGCACAGAACACTAGACTTTGAGTTGGATAAAGTGACTAGAGATAGGGAGGGGAGGTATGTAATAGTCCAGGGCTCACTACAAGGTACAAAAGTCACACTATGTAATATATATGCCCCAATGAGTCGCAGAACATATTTTTCACCGAGATATCCGCGCTTCTCACACAGTGGGAACGAACTAGATTGATAGTAGCTGGCGACTTCAATGTTAATATGTCCTCTTTCGGGGGACTAGATAATCAAATAATAACAACCAAACAACACAGACATAACAGCATAGTTAAATCAGTTCGCCATTCTCTGGAGGAACAGGGGTTGGTAGACTCATGGGAAGCTTTAGGCTACTCGGATCACGAGTACACTTACTACTCGCCAGCACATAAGACATACACCACACTAGATTATATTTACGTTAGTCAGATTTTAACACCCAATCTAGTGAAATCAGGTACTCAAGCTTGCATGTGGTCTGACCACTCACTCATATACCTTGAACTTAAGGGACTTATAAATTTTACTAGACAACGGACATGGACATATGACCCGACCTTATTGAAAAAACCTGAGATATTTAGTAGAGTTCAAAAGGCAGTGAATGATTACTGGGAACTTAATGTGGACTCAGTTGATAACCCGCTGGTGACCTGGGCTGCTCATAAATCTGTGTTGAGGGGAGTGTTGATCAAAGAAAAGGCTATAAGAAATAAGCAAACGACAGCACAGACTAAAACATTACAGAGTGAGATTGAACACCTAGAGAGGGAACACCAGCGCACGCTGTCAGGTAAGACATAAAATCTTAGTTAAGAGAAAGGAATTAGCTAAAATATTAAATGATTCCTCAATTAGAGCTGCAGTAAGGCTGAAAGCCCACTATTATGTATACGCGAACAAGCCTGATCGATATCTAGCAGGAAAACTCAGGGAAAAAAATAAATTCTTCTCTATCCCCAAACTTATAGCTACAAAAGGTGAACTTACTTAGAACCCGCAGGAAATAGCGGACAGCTTCGCCCACTACTATGAACAATTATACAATGGGAAAAAAGTAAACACGGGTATAGGGGACATTCAAATTTCTGAATTCTTAGACAAGGCCGACTTGAAATCTATAACAACTGAGGGACCTTGAGACACTTAATGCGAAAATAACAAATATGGAAGTATTGGGGGTAATTAAAGAATTAAAAGTAGGTAAAGCGGCGGGCCCAGACGGGTTTGACGGGTGAATATTACAAACTCTTTAAGAAAGAATTGCTCCCCCATCTGACTAGCTTCTGTAATGGGATCATGGAAGGGCGGGAGATACCTGAGGAAATTGCTTAAGGCCAAGATTATGTAATTCCAAAAATGGGAAAAAATGCAAAATTGTGTCAAAACTATAGACCTATCTCCTTATTAATCACGATATAAAAATTTTCGCTAAAATTATGGCTAATAGATTGAAACAGATATTGCCCTCCTTAATACACCAAGATCAGGTAGTTTTGTGCAGGACAGAGAAGCCCAGACAATGTTAGACGAGCGCTCACTCTACTAGATATTTGAAGGCGAAAGGAACTCCAGCTCTACTCCTGTCACTAGACGCGGAGAAAGCGTTTGACAGGGTAGACTGGAAGTTTATGTTTAAGGTATTGTCGGTCATGGGCTTTCGAGGTGTCTTCATAGAGGCATTAGGCAGTATATATTCAAGACCGACAGCAGTGGTGGGGGCAGCGGGATATCTGTCAAGACAGATTGCCATTATGAACGGAACGCGGCAGGGATGCCCGCTGTCACCGCTTATTTTTGCAATCTGTATTGAACCGCTGGCAGCATGGTATTAGGAAAAACAAAGGAAATCTCGGGAGTGCAGATAGGACCTTCAGAGTACAAAGCGATGCTGTTCACAGATGATGTCTTATTGACGATCACCAAACCGATGAGCTCGTTGCCACAACTCTATAGAGTTTTGAATGATTTCTCGGAGATCTCAGGATATAAACTAAATTCCGATAAGTGCGAAGCACTAGCACTTAATCTACCGCCACATACTAGAAAAACAATTGAATTAAATTTCGCATTCTCCTGGGCAAAGTGCTTTATCACTTATTTAGGAATTAAAGTGGGTGATAACCTAACGGACCTCTATAAATTGAACTATACCCCAGTTTTCAAAGCTATTAGAGCAGATTTGAGGAAGTGGAGAAAGGGTAAGTTCCTTGGGGTATGGGAGATTAATGTCTATTAAAATGAATGTCCTTCCTAGACTGATGTACTTGTTCAGAGCCATACCGTTTGGCATTCCTTTGCCGGAACTTGAGACACTACAAACAGATATTTTGAAGTTTTTGAGGGGGAGAAGGTAGACCGAGAATAGCCTCACATTTTGCTGAAAATGCACAGACAGGTAGGGGGAGTAGGGGTTCCAAATTTAGTGGAATATTATCAGGCCTCAAGACTGGCGCAGACGGCTGTATTAGGTAGACAAAACAAGTGGATTAGTGTGGCCACGGATAGAAGCAGAGATTGCAGGTAATTCGAAAGCAGAGGATATATTATGGGATTTAGAAGCAATAACCAAACCAGGGGAATGTAGATCGCCAATAACACTAGAAGCAATTAGGCAGTGGAATAAGATCACGAAAGGGCTGCGGTTATGTGGGCCAAACTCATTGGCAAGACCTGTCAGATTCCTACTGCCAAACGAATTATGGAAAATAGTTGATAAATGGACAAATAAGGGGGGCTGTATAGGGTGGCTGACTTTTTATCTAACCTCAAGCTACTTTCGTTTAATCATATTAGAGACCAAATAGAGCCGGAACAGCTACACTGGTTTTGTATACCTGCAGATCAGTTCCAGCGATTACAACGTACATGTCAAAAAAGCAGACCACCCAACCTACAGAACTCGAGAGAATGGTAATGGCGACCTCTAAGGGAAAAAATTGATATCTAGGATCTTTATATTAATTCAGAAGGTTAAACGCAATACCAAGCTAGACATGACAGAGAGATGGGAGAGGGACACACTAGAGACGTGGGAGACGGATGAATGGAATGAACTGATGCTAAACTCATACAAAGGAGTTGATTAGCGCAGACATGAGAGAAAACTGCTTAAAGGTGATGTTTAGATGGTACCTGACACCAGAAAGGACAGCGCACTTTGCCACAACTCTAAATGGTAACTGTTACAGGGGATGTCAAGAAAGGGGTACATTTAGGCACATGTAGTGGGATTGTCAGGAGTGCAGTCACTGTGGAGGAGACTGTCAGAGCTGGTTAGCAATCTGTTAGAAGAAGGTATCTCTCACGATCGCACAGGCATTACTTCATGATAGGGTGAAACCATTCAATGCATCAATAAACAAGTTCATCAAAATCCTCTGCACTTGTTTGAGAATCTGCATTGCCTGACACTGGAAGGTGGGGGGTACCCACATGGCAGGAGGTGGTGGGAAAAATAACAAACTTATAACCATGTCAGAAATAGTGGCGTTGGTCACAGGGACAGGCCAGAGCAATTTCAGAAGGTTTGGTTCTATTGGTTGCTGAGATCAGAACAATGTTTGAGATAAACTGGAATATGATAGAAGAGGGGAAGAAAGGATCAGTTAAGGAAGATCTAAATTTAGCCCTAGTAGTCGCCTATGTAGTTATCCTCTCTGCAGAAGCAGATAGCAACGATATATAGAGTCATAGTAGGTAGTTAATAGATTTAAACACCACAATACTGGCACCTCCTGGGAGGGGGGGAGGGCTCGAGTTGGGGGAGGGGGGGGGAAGGGTATGTTACTAACTGAAGTTAATTAAAATACACAGGTTGGAGTGGATTGTTTGGGAGGACCTAAAGATGATTAATACTATGGTGCCAAGATCCACTTTTATCAAGAATGTTTAAGATCCATGCTTTAAGTTGATGGTTTTCAAAAATACACCTGTACAACTATGCTTTTATGAATGTATTTGTTACTGTTTTGACCTCAGAAAATTGACCAATAAAAACTATTTCAAAATAAAGGGACACCTCAACACCAGAATTTTTGGTGTTAAAAAAAAAGATAGATAATCCCTTTATTACCCATTCCACAGTTTTGCATTACCAACACAGTTATAATACACTTTTTACCTCTGTGATTACCTTGCATCTAAGCCTCTGCAAACTGCCCCCTTATTTCAGTTCTTTTGATAGACTTGCATTTTACCCAATCAGTGCTGACTACTAGGTAACTTCATGTGCGTGAGCACAATGTTATCTATATGACACACATGAAATAGTAGTGAAAAACTGTTAAAATGCATTCAGATGAGAGGGTGCCTTCAAGGTCTAAGAAATTAGCATATGAGCCTACCTAGGTTTAGCTTTTAACTAAGTATACCAAACAACAAAGCAAAATTGGTAAAAAACAGAATTTATGTTTACCTGATAAATTACTTTCTCCAACGGTGTGTCCGGTCCACGGCGTCATCCTTACTTGTGGGATATTCTCTTCCCCAACAGGAAATGGCAAAGAGCCCAGCAAAGCTGGTCACATGATCCCTCCTAGGCTCCGCCTACCCCAGTCATTCGACCGACGTTAAGGAGGGAATATTTGCATAGGAGAAACCATATGGTACCGTGGTGACTGTAGTTAAAGAAAATAAATTATCAGACCTGATTAAAAAACCAGGGCGGGCCGTGGACCGGACACACCGTTGGAGAAAGTAATTTATCAGGTAAACATAAATTCTGTTTTCTCCAACATAGGTGTGTCCGGTCCACGGCGTCATCCTTACTTGTGGGAACCAATACCAAAGCTTTAGGACACGGATGAAGGGAGGGAGCAAATCAGGTCACCTAAATGGAAGGGCACCACGGCTTGCAAAACCTTTCTCCCAAAAATAGCCTCAGAAGAAGCAAAAGTATCAAACTTGTAAAATTTGGTAAAAGTGTGCAGTGAAGACCAAGTCGCTGCCCTACATATCTGATCAACAGAAGCCTCGTTCTTGAAGGCCCATGTGGAAGCCACAGCCCTAGTGGAATGAGCTGTGATTCTTTCGGGAGGCTGCCGTCCGGCAGTCTCGTAAGCCAATCTGATGATGCTTTTAATCCAAAAGAGAGAGAGGTAGAAGTTGCTTTTTGACCTCTCCTTTTACCGGAATAAACAACAAACAAGGAAGATGTTTGTCTAAAATCCCTTTGTAGCGTCTAAATAGAATTTTAGAGCGCGAACAACATCCAAATTGTGCAACAAACGTTCCCTTCTTTGAAACTGGTTTCGGACACAGAGAAGGTACGATAATCTCCTGGTTAATGTTTTTGTTAGAAACAACTTTTGGAAGAAAACCAGGTTTAGTACGTAAAACCACCTTATCTGCATGGAACACCAGATAAGGAGGAGAACAACTGGCAGAGCAGATAATTCTGAAACTCTTCTGGCAGAAGAAAATTGCAACTAAAAACAAAACTTTCCAAGATAATAACTTAATATCAACGGAATGCAAGGGTTCAAACGGAACCCCCTGAAGAACTGAAAGAACTAAATTGAGACTCCAAGGAGGAGTCAAAGGTTTGTAAACAGGCTTAATTCTAACCAGAGCCTGAACAAAGGCTTGAACATCTGGCACAGCAGTCAGTTTTTTGTGAAGTAACACCGACAAGGCAGAAGAATCTGTCCCTTCAGGGAACTTGCAGATAATCCTTTTTCCAATCCTTCGTGAAGGAAGGATAGAATCCTAGCAATCTTAACCTTGTCCCAAGGGAATCCTTTAGATTCACACCAACAGATATATTTTTCCAAATTTTGGTGGTAAATCTTTCTAGTTACAGGCTTTCTGGCCTGAACAAGAGTATCGATAACAGAATCTGAGAACCCTCGCTTCGATAAAATCAAGCGTTCAATCTCCACGCAGTCAGCTGGAGTGAAAACCAGATTCGGATGTTCGAACGGACCCTGAACAAGAAGGTCTCGTCTCAAAGGTAGCTTCCCAAGGTGGAGCCGATGACATATTCACCAGATCTGCATACCAAGGTCCTGCGTGGCCACGCAGGAGCTATCAAGATCACCGACGCCCTCTCCTGAACCTGAATTGATCCACTAGAGCCGCCTTGGGATCCTGGATCTGGACCCGTAGCAAGGAACTTTGAAGTTCTGACGAGAGGCCATCAGATCCATGTCTGGAATGCCCCACAGCTGAGTGACTTGGGCAAAGATTTCCGGATGGAGTTCCCACTCCCCCCCGGATGCAATGTCTGACGACTCAGAAAATCCGCTTTCCCAATTTTCCACTCCTGGGATGTGGATAGCAGACAGTGGCAGGAGTGAGACTCCGCCCATAGAATGATTTTGGTCACTTCTTCCATCGCTAGGGAACTCCTTGTTCCCCCCTGATGGTTGATGTACGCAACAGTTGTCATGTTGTCTGATTGAAACCGTATGAACTTGGCCCTCGCTAGCTGAGGCCAAGCCTTGAGAGCATTGAATATCGCTCTCAGTTCCAGAATATTTATCGGTAGAAGAGATTTCTTCCCGAACCAAAGACCCTGAGCTTTCAGGGATCCCCAGACCGCGCCCCAGCCCATCAGACTGGCGTCGGTCGTGACAATGACCCACTCTGGTCTGCGGAATGTCATCCCTTGTGACAGGTTGTCCAGGGACAGCCACCAACGGAGGAGTCTCTGGTCCTCTGATTTACTTGTATCTTCGGAGACAAGTCTGTTAGTCCCCATTCCACTGACTGAGCATGCACAGTTGTAATGGTCTTAGATGAATGCGCGCAAAAGGAACTATGTCCATTGCCGCTACCATCAACCCGATCACTTCCATGCACTGAGGCTATGGAAGGAAGAGGAACGGAATGAAGTATCCGACAAGAGTCTAGAAGTTTTGTTTTTTCTGGCCTCTGTTAGAAAAATCCTCATTTCTAAGGAGTCTATTATTGTTCCCCAAGAAGGGAACCCTTGTTGACGGGGATAGAGAACTCTTTTCCACGTTCACTTTCCATCCGTGAGATCTGAGAAAGGCCAGGACGATGTCCGTGTGAGCCTTTGCTTGAGGAAGGGACGACGCTTTGAATCAGAATGTCGTCCAAGTAAGGTACTACAGCAATGCCCCCTTGGTCTTAGCACAGCTAGAAGGGACCCTAGTACCTTTGTGAAAATCCTTGGAGCAGTGGCTAATCCGAAAGGATGCGCCACGAACTGGTAATGTTTGTCCCAGGAATGCGAACCTTAGGAACCGATGATGTTCCTTGTGGATAGGAATATGTAGATACCGCATCCTTTAAATCCACCGTGGTCATGAATTGACCTTCCTGGATGGAAGGAAGAATAGTTCGAATGGTTTCCATCTTGAACGATGGAACCTTGAGAAACTTGTTTAAGATCTTGAGATCTAAGATTGGTCTGAACGTTCCCTCTTTTTTGGGAACTATGAACAGATTGGAGTAGAAACCCCATCCCTTGTTCTCTAATGGAACAGGATGAATCACTCCCATTTTTTAACAGGTCTTCTACACAATGTAAGAATGCCTGTCTTTTTATGTGGTCTGAAGACAACTGAGACCTGTGGAACCTCCCCCTTGGGGGAAGTCCCTTGAATTCCAGAAGATAACCTTGGGAGACTATTTCTAGCGCCCAAGGATCCAGAACATCTCTTGCCCCAGCCTGAGCGAAGAGAGAGAGTCTGCCCCCCACCAGATCCGGTCCCGGATCGGGGGCCAACATTTCATGCAGTCTTGGTAGCGAGTGGCAGGTTTCTTGGCCTGCTTTCCCTTGTTTCCAGCCTGCATTGGTCTCCAAGCTGGCTTGGCTTGAGAAGTATTACCCTCTTGCTTAGAGACGTAGCACCTTGGGCTGGTCCGTTCTACGAAAGGGGACGAAAATTAGGTTTATTTTTTGCTGAAAGGCCGATCCTGAGGAAGGGCGTGGCCCTTACCCCCAGTGATATCAGAGATAATCTCTTTCAAGTCAGGGCCAAACAGCGTTTTCCCCTTGAAAGGAATGTTAAGTAGCTTGTTCTTGGAAGACGCATCAGCCGACCAAGATTTCAACCAAAGCGCTCTGCGCGCCACAATAGCAAACCCAGAATTCTTAGCCGCTAACCTAGCCATTGCAAAGTGGCGTCTAGGGTGAAAGAATTAGCCAATTTGAGAGCATGATTCTGTCCATAATCTCCTCATAAGGAGGAGAATCACTATCGACCGCCTTTATCAGCTCATCGAACCAGAAGCATGCGGCTGTAGCGACAGGGACAATGCATGAAATTGGTTGTAGAAGGTAAACCCTGCTGAACAAACATCTTTTAAGCAAACTTCTAATTTTTTATCCATAGGATCTTTGAAAGCACAACTATCCTCTATGGGTATAGTGGTGCGTTTGTTTAAAGTGGAAACCGCTCCCTCGACCTTGGGGACTGTCTGCCATAAGTCCTTTCTAGGGTCGACCATAGGAAACAATTTTTTAAATATGGGGGGGAGGACGAAAGGAATACCGGCCTTTCCCATTCTTTATTAACAATGTCCGCCACCCGCTTGGGTATAGGAAAAGCTTCTGGGAGCCCCCGGCACCTCTAGGAACTTGTCCATTTTACATAGTTTCTCTGGGATGACCAACTTGGTCACAATCATCCAGAGTGGATAATACCTCCTAAGCAGGAGATGCGGAGATGTTCCAACTTAAATTTAAATGCAATCACATCAGGTTCAGCCTGTTGAGAAATGTTCCCTTGAATCAGTAATTTCTTCCCTCAGACAAAACCTCCTGGCCCCATCAGACTGGTTAGGGGGCCCTTCAGAAATATTAATATCAGCGTCGTCATGCTCTTCAGTATCTAAAACGGAGCAGCCGCGCTTACGCTGACAAGAGTTCATTTTGGCTAAAATGTTTTTGACAGAATTATCCATTACAGGCCGTTAATTGTTGCATAGTAAGGAGTATTGGCGCGCTAGATGTACTAGGGGCCTCCTGGAGTGGGCAAGACTCGTGTAGACGAAGGAGGGAATGATGCAGTACCCATGCTTACTCCCCTCACTTGAGGAATCATCTTGGGCATCATTGTCATTATCACTTAAATCACATTTATTTAAATGGAATAGGAATTCTGGCTTCCCCACATTCAGAACACAGTCTATCTGGTAGTTCAGACATGTTAAACAGGCATAAACTTGATAACAAAGTACAAAAAACGTTTTAAAATAAAACCGTTACTGTCACTTTAAATTTTAAACTGAACACACTTTATTACTGCAATTGCGAAAAAATATGAAGGAATTGTTCAAAATTCACCAAAATTTCACCACAGTGTCTTAAAGCCTTAAAAGTATTGCACACCAAATTTGGAAGCTTTAACCCTTAAAATAACGGAACCGGAGCCGTTTTTAACTTTAACCCCTTTACAGTCCCTGGTATCTGCTTTGCTGAGACCCAACCAAGCCCAAAGGGGAATACGATACCAAATGACGCCTTCAGAAAGTCTTTTCTATGTATCAGAGCTCCTCACACATGCGACTGCATGTCATGCCTCTCAAAAACAAGTGCGCAACACCGGCGCGAAAATGAGGCTCTGCTATGCTTTGGGAAAGCCCCTAAGGAATAAGGTGTCTAAAACAGTGCCTGCCGATATAATCTTATCAAAATACCCAGATTAAATGATTCCTCAAGGCTAAATATGTGTTAATAATGAATCGATTTAGCCCAGAAAAAGTCTACAGTCTTAATAAGCCCTTGTGAAGCCCTTATTTACAATCTTAATAAACATGGCTTACCGGATCCCATAGGGAAAATGACAGCTTCCAGCATTACATCGTCTTGTTAGAATGTGTCATACCTCAAGCAGCAAGAGACTGCTCACTGTTCCCCCAACTGAAGTTAATTGCTCTCAACAGTCCTGTGTGGAACAGCCATGGATTTTAGTAACGGTTGCTAAAATCATTTTCCTCATACAAACAGAAATCTTCATCTCTTTTCTGTTTCTGAGTAAATAGTACATACCAGCACTATTTCAAAATAACAAACTCTTGATTGAATAATAAAAACTACAGTTAAACACTAAAAAACTCTAAGCCATCTCCGTGGAGATGTTGCCTGTACAACGGCAAAGAGAATGACTGGGGTAGGCGGAGCCTAGGAGGGATCATGTTGACCAGCTTTGGCTGGCTCCTTTGCCATTTCCTGTTGGGGGAAGAGAATATCCCACAAGTAAGGATGACGCCGTGGGACCGGACACACCTATGTTGGAGAAATAGTAAATTGGAAAGTTGTTAACATTACATGCCCTATTTGAATCATAAAGTTTATTTTTGACTTTGACTGTCCCTTGTAAGAACGGGTAAATTCTAGCCCACACTAAAACAAAAATCAAGAACGACAGAAAGGATTAACAATCTTCTAGCAGGAACAAAACGGAAAGAGCATAAATCTGACCTTTCAAATAGATCTAGAATTCCTTTGGTTTATCTACCAGCTAATGATAAATCTCCTTGTCACAGGCTTGTAGACATGTATCAAGATCTCCACAAGGCAGAATCAGAGAAACCGCTCTGCCTGATAACTATTTAGTCAATCACCATGCCATTAAGCTTAGAGAATCAAAATCCTGATGGAAAAACGGACCTTGAGACAATAAAGGTTCGAACACAGAGAAGAAGAAAAAAAACTAGGAGGGCAACTGTATTATGAACCAGATTTGCATACACCAAGAAAGCAATTCTCTTGATCGGGTTGTCCAAGAAATCTGTTGAGACAGATACGAATGAGCGCCGTTCCACTACTTCAGCAGTGCGCAGTTGCAACAAGCGTGAGGTGAAACTTGGCAAAGGAAATTATGTCCATGCTGGACACCATGAGACCAATCACCTCCATACACCAGCCACAGAATGGCCTTAAAGGGACATTATACACTCATTTTTCTTTGCATAAATGTTTTGTAGATAATTATTTATATAGCCCATAAAGTTTTTTTTAAAATTAATGGTATAGTTTTTGCTTATTTTTAAATAACATTGCTCTGATTTTCAGACTCCTAGAACCAAGCCCCAAAGTTTTATGTGAATACGCTCTGACTACCTACTCCAGCTTGCTCCTGTTTGTGTATAAGGGTCTTTTCATATGCAAAAGAAGGGGGGAGGGGGGGGAGTGTCTTATTTGCCACTTGCAGTGGGCTTTCCAGCTACCTTTTCAACAGAGCCAAACTGACAGCTTCTAAGTAAGTTTTTAAACAGTTTTATACTGGATTTTTATATCAGTATCTGTGCATATTATTCTTTAGTAAGTGTCTATTACATGCAGTTATATGAAAATGAGTGTATACTAAGAAATATTCTCATTCTACTATAGTACCCGTGAATTCTACCCTGGTACTAGATACAAGAGAACTCTCTCTATATTTATCTTCCATCCATGGGGATCGAAGAAGACAGAGGAGAGATTCCGAATGGTTCACTCTTCAAAAAATTTCTCAGAGCCGTAGCTAGACCAAGCGGGAAGAACAATAAACTGGGAGTGCTGTCCAGGAACGCAAACCTTAGGAACTGGAAGTGGTCCTAGAGGATTGGTACGTGAAGGAGCATCCTTCAGATATATCATGGTCATGAACTGCCCTTCTCGAACGAGGGGGGAAGAATGAACCTTATTGTCTCCATCTTGAACCAGCGGACATAGAAAAACTTGGTTTAAGCACTTTAGGTCCAGAATCGGACAGAAAGTTCCCTCCTTCTTTGGGACCACGAAAAGGTTTGATAGTATCCCAAACCTCTCACTGCGATAGCACCAGGACAATAACTCCTAAGAGGAAAGATTCCATAACGCACTGAAAGGCTTCCATCCTCTCTCGTCAGGAAGACAGAGAAAGAGGAGGAATCTGCACTTGGGTGGCTGAGACTTGAAACCTATCTTGTAACCCTGAGCTATGACCCCCAGGACCCATGGATCCTGCGACAGATTGCCCCCCTACACGATCCAGAAGAGGACCGGGGACCACCGATTCATGCCTGACTTAGACTCAGCGGGCTTCTTGCTCTGCTTGGATTTATTCCAGGACTGAGCCGGCTTCCAAGAACTCTGGCTTAGCGGAAGACTGCTGACATGGGGCTTTATCAGAACGTAAAGAGCGAAAATTGTCCCTTAGACGATTTCATATTCCTCTTTTTTTTTTGTTTAAATAGTTTTTTAGTGGAGGTTTTTACGGTGAAAAGACATACATGTACAGATACAGGTGAAACTGCTATACAACAACAAGAAGCAGCATCATACAGAAAGCATAATTGTGACATATAGCTCAGTAGTCTACCAACATCATGTCAATAATAAACAATAGTATGTCATACAGAAAGTTGCCAAGGCTAAACAAACCTCACACATTTTTTCTTTATGTATCACATCGGTTCATCAACAGTCAATAAGCAATATTGTATGTGTAGATATAGTTTTGTCGAGTTAGATATCAATATCAAGGTTGAAGACGAGAGATAGAGCGACTCAACAAATATATGACATGTATTAAGGAAAAAGGAAGAGGGAGAAGAGGGGGAGAAAAATAGAAAAAAAAAAGGGAGGAAGGGAAAAGGGGAGGGGTGGAAGAAAGGGATAGAAGGGGAGAGGGAAGGGGCAATGACTTCTTACTTCTAACTCTAGGTTAGTTCATATTCTCTTGTCGTAGGAGGGCACCCGTTGCCCCCTGTGACTGTGGAGATAATTGGATCCAGGCCTGACCAGAACAAAATCATTTCCTTAAAGGGGGAGAGAAAGAAGTCTAGACTTAGAGTCATATCCGCAGACTAACTTCAGCCAGAGGCCCGATGGGCCTGAACAGAAAAAAAACTGCAGCTGTAGCATTCAGGCGAAAAATATGCTTATCATCACAAATAAAAAGAATTAGCAACCCTCAAGGCCTTAATTATTTCCTGAATAACGTCGAGGGCACCCTCCCCCTCAATCAAATCCTGTAAGGAATTGCACCAGTAGGTAGCTACTCCAGCAACTGCGGCAACAGCCTCCGCCGGTTGAAACAAATATCCCATATGTTGAAAACAGAATTTATGTTTACCTGATAAATTACTTTCTCCAACGGTGTGTCCGGTCCACGGCGTCATCCTTACTTGTGGGATATTCTCTTCCCCAACAGGAAATGGCAAAGAGCCCAGCAAAGCTGGTCACATGATCCCTCCTAGGCTCCGCCTACCCCAGTCATTCGACCGACGTTAAGAGGAATATTTGCATAGAGAAACCATATGATACCGTGGTGACTGTAGTTAAAGAAAATAAATTATCAGACCTGATTAAAAAACCAGGGCGGGGCCGTGGACCGGACACACCGTTGGAGAAAGTAATTTATCAGGTAAACATAATTCTGTTTTCTCCAACATAGGTGTGTCCCGGTCCACGGCGTCATCCTTACTTGTGGGAACCAATACCAAAGCTTTAGGACACGGATGAAGGGAGGGAGCAAATCAGGTCACCTAAATGGAAGGCACCACGGCTTGCAAAACCTTTCTCCCAAAAATAGCCTCAGAAGAAGCAAAAGTATCAAACTTGTAAAATTTGGTAAAAGTGTGCAGTGAAGACCAAGTCGCTGCCCTACATATCTGATCAACAGAAGCCTCGTTCTTGAAGGCCCATGTGGAAGCCACAGCCCTAGTGGAATGAGCTGTGATCTTTCGGGAGGCTGCCGTCCGGCAGTCTCGTAAGCCAATCTGAGATG
>NW_026511634.1:0-12510 GCF_027579735.1 Bombina bombina
GTTACCTAATCCTTTTACCCCATTACCTTGTCCTGTCTCTGACACCCCTCGTCTATGTACAGCTAATAACTCCACTTTCTGCTCTACATTCAGATGTTTTCAAGAGTGCACTGAAACTTGGGACATTTCACGCAATTATTGTGACATACGCGGCAAGTGCTCTGCTACATGTGAGTAACTTGTATGTGAATGTACAGACCCAAACGTGCGCAGCAGTTAAAGGGGCATGAAATTCAACATTTACACTTTTATGACTGATGTCATTTTAAGAGACTTTCCAAATTACTTTTATCATCAAATTGGCTTTGTTCTCTTGGTTTCCAGAGCAACAATGCACTACTGGGGGCTAGCTGAATACAGCTAGTGAGCCTACCTAGGTATGCTTTTCAAAAAAGGATACCAAGAGTACAATGTAACTTTGATCATTAAGATACATGTAAAAGTTTTATAAAAGGACATGCTGTATTTGAACCATTTGGGTTAACTAAGGTTATTACATGTGTTTCTAAATGTCTTCACACAAGCAAGATTATCTAGAAAGTTCAGTGCTAAAAGACACTTAATACGATTCTGTAAATATAAATTTTACCTTGAAAACTGGGTATCCCATTAAAGGGACATAATACTCATTTGCTAAATCACTTGAAACTGATGCAGTATAACTGTAAAAAGCTGACAGGAAAATATCCCCTGAGCATCTCTATGTAAAAAAGGGAAGATATTTTACCTCACAATGTATCCAGCTCACTAAAGTAAGTGTTGTGTGAATAGATAGAGCTGCTGTAAAGCTGCAAGTTAAAAACAAAAAACACAATAGCCAATCAGCAGTGCTGAGGTCATGCATAGCTTTGCTGTGATATCATGTGATTTCATAGTAAACTTTCCTAACCCCTTCCCGCCCATACTTATTGTCTACATTGCAAATAAGTAAATCATTTAAATAATTCAACGATGGGGTCGGGTCAGGAGGGAGTGCCTATAAACGCTAGCCACGCCCTCCCACCCGTGATCCCATTTAGAAAGAGCCTTTGGCTTTAGTACAACCAAATGGCTATGACGTTCTATGCCGTCCTAAGGGCTTTAAAGCCCAGTGTGGTTAGGACGGCATAGAACATCATAAGGTCATGAAGAATTAAACTGAATAGGAAAATAACATGACTGTGCCTGCACACGACAGATGCACACTCCCTAGGAAATCCTGGGACTAAAGTCTCTATACAGTTGGGTGTGAATACTTAGGAAATTATGAGGTAAATATCTTCCTTTTTTACATAACGATGTTCAGGTGATAATGTCTAGTCATCTTTTTACAGATATGCGGCATCACTTTCAAGTGCTTCAACATTTGGGTATCGTATCCCTTTAGGGCTTCATTTTTGTATGTGAAGAAGCGACACATACATTATAGTACAGTACTCAATAAAATAATCAGTTTAAAACTGAACATATAATGTAAGAATCTTAATCAAACTATAAAATTATATTTTTGACATTTATTTAATGCAATGAATTTGTATTCAAAATATGCAACAACAACAACAAAATGCAGTATAATTCTTATTCAAAGTGTAGAGAAAAAAAATGTACACAAAAAAGACATAATTAAAGGGACGTGAATCCCATATTATTTATTTCATGAGTCAGACAGAGCATTCAATTTTAAATAACTTTCCAGTTTACTTCTATTATCTAATTTGCTTAGTTCTTTTGATACCCTTTGTTGAAAAGCATGTCCAGGTAGGTTCAGGATCAGCAAAGCACTACTGAGAGCACTGCTACTGATGACTGCACATATACCCCTCTTGTGATTGTCTCATCTGATGTGCTCAGCTAGCTCCCAGTATTGCATTTCTGGTTCTTCAACAAATGATATTAAGAGAATAAAGCAAACATGAGAATAAAATAAATTGGAAAGTTGCTTAAAATTGCATGCTCTATTTGAATCAAGAAGGGAAAAAATGGGTTTCGTGTCCCTTTAATGTACAATGTACTTTAAATATTCAAAGCATATATATATATATATTTTTGTCTCTGTTGTAGAATGAGTCCTTTGAGTATGTGTGAAGTTTTCTCACATGTTACAGACGAGGCAGGAAAGCATATATATGTATAACTAGAAGCAAATGCAAGTAAATAAGAAAACACCCCAATTTGATTTGTATTTCCTTCAAAATATGTTATCAGTGCTGGATGCACCTTGCTACATTTATCCACTGCAGAGAGCTTTATTACTTATTTCTTTGGTAGGCAGCTCGCCACTCGCAGGTTCAACTCCTTTTTTAGAGAAATGAGTGAGATCTGACCATACAAGGGTTGGCGTGATAATTTGCTCCATGCTGGCAAATACTCAGACCCTAAGAGACTGCTGGATTACATGGAGGATGGCTATATGGTGAAATCAGAGATGTGTTGTTTGTGCATAAAGAATATGCTACACTGTACATAAATAACAAGTATCTTTTTATAGGGTCTCAGTTTTCACCTGGCTGCAGTGTTGCTGTCTTTGGGCTTCATAACATATGTGGAACATGGTGAGTCTCAAATGTATCCTGTGACGCTTATTGTTGTCCGTCTAAAGGTAGAGAATCTTGGCTCATTTGTCCTAGGTGGCGCATAAAAAAAAATAAAAAAAAATGTTAGGACATGGTATAGAGTCCCGCCCCTGAGCTTCTGCAATACTGCTTACAATAATTTTTTTAGTTTATTACCTATTTGGGAGCATACTTTCTAAAGGGTTTATCTGTGTATCTCTTTTCATTCAGCTATCTATGTATATCTATACCTAGAATTAAAATATTTTATCTTTAAAAAAAATAAAAAAAATATATATATATATATATATATATATATATATATAAAAGCAATAAAAGAGAGAGAGCACTCGCCGTGTGTATAATCCAAATTTATTTAAGCATGTTAACGTTTTCGGGGAGTAACCCCGTCCTCAGACAAGTGACAAAAACTTGTCTGAGGACATTATATATAATGTATACCATGAACTAGGATAATATCAAACAGCAAAGCCTTATTTAGGTTTTGGTGCTGCACTAGATGTAGTTGTTATACCAGCTGCAGAGTATGAAATATATGAGAAATTGATTGTTTATTTTTGTATAGGAAATAGCTGGTTTTGTTCTTAATACAGATATTCTTATTTTATCACTTTCTGTACACACACATGCTTCCTTATATTATCACTGTCTGTAAAACAAAGCAAGTATAGAAACTTCCAGTGTAGGTGGGGAGGCGTTCAGCTTTTTTGCCTATATTTTACATCTATAGGATTATTAGCAGAAGGATGGAATATAGTCATAGTTTTCCACCCTTGGTCATGAAGGTATTGAAATGTACTCGCCTTGCACGATTTACCTTTACTGACTGAAATGCAAGGCCTCCTACTCCTGACA
This sequence comes from Bombina bombina, assembly GCF_027579735.1. NCBI lineage: Eukaryota > Metazoa > Chordata > Amphibia > Anura > Bombinatoridae > Bombina > Bombina bombina. The sequence goes on from NW_026511634.1 coordinate 3,408, forward strand.
GTAAAGTATGTGCACTAGTGGCTTGTGTTTAACTCTAGCTCTCAAGTGTTAAATGTACTTTCAATAAATTCCATAGTATTATCCGTATGCAAACTGCTAGTTACCATTGCAAACTTTCGACACTGTGTACAACAACAAGTCACCTCTCCCGTTACTCCCAGTACTGTGCATTACATTTTATTAGGGTGCCCTCTCTGCTTCTTTTGTCTTTTTCAGTTCTAAGGAAGAGGTTGGCTGAGATCTTCAGTGCCTGTATCCGGTCCAAAGTATGTCCTCCACATTGCAATCACCGGAACAAAAAGGTAATGTCTTGCGCAGTTACACCCGTACAAGCACACACTTTCACACCATATACTCGCCCATAAGAAGCCTTCAAAATGATGAATATCCAGTATGTGTATGCTCCTACAAATGTATGTATGTCCTGTAATACAGCAGCTGGTACAAACGCATATCATGTAATACACAAGCTGGTACAAACACACATATCCTGTAATACACAAGCTGGTACAAACGAGCATATCCTGTAATACACAAGCTGGTACAAACACGCATATCCTGTAATACACAAGCTGGTACAAACGAGCATATCCTTTAATACACAAGCTGGTACAAACGAGCATATCCTTTAATACACAAGCTGGTACAAACGAGCATATCCTGTAATACACAAGCTGGTACAAACACACATATCCTGTAATACACAAGCTGGTACAAACGCGCATATCCTGTGATACACAAGCTGGTACAAACGCGCATATCCTGTGATACACAAGCTGGTACAAACGCGCATATCCTGTGATACACAAGCTGGTACAAACGCGCATATCCTGTGATACACAAGCTGGTACAAACGCGCATATCCTGTGATACACAAGCTGGTACAAACGCGCATATCCTGTAATACACAAGCTGGTACAAACGTGCATATCCTGTAATACACAAGCTGGTACAAACAAGCATATCCTGTAATACACAAGCTGGTACAAACGAGCATATCCTGTAATACACAAGCTGGTACAAACGAGCATATCCTGTAATACACAAGCTGGTACAAACGAGCATATCCTGTAATACACAAGCTGGTACAAACGAGCATATCCTGTAATACACAAGCTGGTACAAACGCATATCCTGTAATACACAAGCTGGTACAAACGTGCATATCCTGTAATATACAAGCTGGTACAAACGCATATCCTGTAATACACAGTGCATTGCTCGCAAGAACGTCTTACATTCAGGAGTCAAAGCTTTGCTGACCTGTGTACACTAGGGGCGGGGTTTAAAAAATCCCATAGAACCAGTCATCGATCAACATGCTGACGCTTTGCAGCACTGCTTATTTGCATATTTGACTATTCTCTTCAAACAGTGCAGCCGGTGTAAAGCGCTGTTTGAAGAGAACAGCCTGATGTGGAGCAGCGCTGCAAAGCAAAATCGCTAACTGTTCCTGCATGTGACCTATTGTTGTTATTTTTTTTTTTACATAGTTATTAATAATAAATTGTGCATTTTATATATAACATTGTTACAAACATTGTTGCGTGCACTGCTACTATAGGTATTAAGAAATCAAAAAACAATAAAGTTCTTGGTGGAGGTGCGCCTACGGTAACGGAAGCGAAAGTCAGTGCAAACAATCCGATGTGAGGCCGCTCTTCTGTAACGTATGTCGACGGTTGGGAAATCTGTAGTGGGAAAACAGGAAGGCGCCAATAGGGTGATAACGTCAAAGACCCTGACGGGTAAGTATGAGGAAAAAGGGTACTCACAAGCAGGGCGGCACTTAGACGTGCCAAAACAAGCGGGCCGGGACCTCAGCGTCGCCCGGAAGACTCACAACGGCAACAACCAATCCTCAGGCCGGACCAAGTTCCGTGTGGCCAGTCAGGAACGCTGGATGCTGCCACACCTCCCTCTTCGTATGCCGATTCCGATCACTGGCAGAAGGGTAGGAGATAGGGATATAATGTGTATGGCTCTCCCGAATACCGAGAGTTTGGTTACCATAAACCAACAAACTGGATAACAAACTGGATAGAGGAAGGAGCAAACTCCAGCAAAGTTACTTAAACAAATTTATTTAAAAGTTTAAAAACAATGCATAAAAGCAACGCGTTTCTCGGCTACACAGAGCCATTTCATCAGGCTGTTATACATATTCTAAAATGCCTACTGCTTTAAACACTTCCTCTAACCAATCAAAACACTTGAAATTTGCACACCCCCTCTCCACCTCAGCGTGCGTGTCAATCACAGCTGATATGGAGAGTGCATGGATTCATATGCGTGCCACTTAAAATTGACTATTTTAATATCGTCTTATATATAGTGTCTGTTCTAATTAAACATTATATTAATGGTCACATCACAACTATGAACACATACAATTATTGCGATTTGTCCTGTGTGTTTCATGTAAATAGACATAATATATATTTATAAATGAGCATTCATTTCAGGGTTAAATACACCATAGGTCTTGCACATTAGCTTCTAATCGGAGCTAAACTTACATGATATTCTCATTTAGTCAAGTAACATATCAATAAATATTGCTCCTTATTATAGACTCACAAATCAAACCGTTTGTACAGTTCACCAATACAACACACAAAGATTACTCAATCACAGTTAATAAATTAATCTAAACCAAACAGATAGAACAATATTGGAAAAAATAAACCCTATAAACCATACAGAACTACAATTACACCATAAAAAAGACTGATCAGCTATTTAATGTTTCTAAAGTGTTCAGACCATCTGATGCTCAAGCGTCTACAGGTGCGCCCTATGTATTGAAGTCCACAAATGCAGGACAATAAATAAATCACATAATTTGATGCGCATGTCATCCGATAACTCATTTTATAAGTTTTAGAAGTCGTATTTGATTTAAAGGTATCTACATTATGTGTTATATAATCACACATTTTGCATTTTTTGTGATTACATTTGAAACTACCCTTTCTTTGTATTTTGCAAATGATGTCATTATTGGTATTGTTACTGGTCAAGTTGGTCCTGTTTTTAACCACTTTACTAGGTGCCAAAATCCTTTTCAAATTGGGTGCTCTTTTATAAATGATTTATGGTAACCAAACTCTCGGTATTCGGGAGAGCCATACACATTATATCCCTATCTCCTACCCTTCTGCCAGTGATCGGAATCGGCATACGAAGACGGAGGTGTGGCAGCATCCAGCGTTCCTGACTGGCCACACGGAACTTGGTCCGGCCTGAGGATTGGTTGTTGCCGTTGTGAGTCTTCCGGGCGACGCTGAGGTCCCGGCCCGCTTGTTTTGGCACGTCTAAGTGCCGCCCTGCTTGTGAGTACCCTTTTTCCTCATACTTACCTGTCAGGGTCTTTTACGTTATCACCCTATTGGCGCCTTCCTGTTTTCCCACTACTATAGGTATTGTCATTTAAATTCATTGAACACTTTTTTTTTCTTTTTTAACTGATTGAGTTGTCCATGTGTGTTTATTGCAGGGTCCCTTTGTGTTTGTGATTAATCTCCTGTTTGCAGCGCTTGCTATACTTCAGCTCACGTACCTGGGATCTCTGTTTGATACAGAGACAGATGATATAACTGAAGAAGAGGTAAGGGGGAAGGCATATGAGTGACTGAAGAATAGGAGATATGGGGGGGAAGCATAGGCGGTCAGAAGAAGATGGCTCACTGCATTCCTACACTAAATTTGTACTTTGCTTTCTAGATATGTGCAAATATTCTGCATTTGTTATTCGTAAAAAGGGCAACACACAAATATCTGTGCAATACAGATATTTACTTGTTGGGTGTTTACGAATAGCGAAATGAGACAAATGCAACAGTCTTAACTGTTGGACTAAAGCAAAGTAGAAACATCAATCCTCCAACTGATTAATTAAAAACCTTTATTAGTGAATTTACAATACAGGGTCCATAGAAACAACATTTTGGGCTTTAGTGATTGCCCTTAGTCATGCTTATTCAATAATAACTTTATTAATGGTGTTTAAATAGGCTTCCCAAACCGCCAAAACCATTTAAAGTCCAATATCTCCCATAGTGGCCAATCTCCATAATGAATCCTACCAAAATGCAGACCAATTAAAATCAAGATTCATACCTTTTAGGGCTCATAGTAACCAAATGATAAAGCACTCATGGATTAAAACCAACAAATAAAATTATTGATTTCATTATATGATTAATTAACCTATTGGGTTAAGTGGTATACTTTATAAACATTCATGTATTTTATTTTATTCTAACCTTTTGTATTAATTGCTTAATTTAATTATATTCATATAATTCATCCACTAAGGGTACTAAAGTATAATATATGTGATGGTCAATATTTTTTGTATTCACTATGTTGTCATTATGTAGATTGTCCACTAGAGGGGGATATTGCACTTTATAGGGTTATTATTGGATGAGCATGAATAAGGGAAATTGTTATAGCCCAAAACATGGCTTTACCTATGGACCCTGTATTGAACATTCACAAATAAAGGCCTTTTTCTAAGCAGCTGGAGAATTGTTTCTACATTGAAGAATTTGGTTTGTTCAGCCACCTCCTTACTGCAAACACTCTAAAGTGCTGTCGTCACATTTTTTAGATTTGGACTAAAGCAAAGACCACGGCCATTTTTGACATTTGTTTCACTAATAAATAAAGAATGCTGAATATTTGCACATTACTACTTTAGTTCCATTCTCCCTCTTGTAATAACCTTACCACATTTTCCTATTTCCCTCTCTCGGTTGTATCCTTTCTATTTTCTCCTCTGACTCTTTCTCTTGCATTTCTTCCCTTTTTTTACCTCTAATATCCTCTCCATCCTTAGCTTCATGTGTTTCCCCTCCACTCAGAATTTAGTTTTATCCCTATTTCTTGTTTTTCTTTTCTCTACAGGGTTATGGAATGTCCCATACAATATACAAATGGTCAGAGCTGAGCTGGACTGGACACTGGCTGACGTTTGGGTGCTGGGTGTTTTACCGTCTTATTCGTTGAGGGACAGGATGTGCCTCGTCAACCTTTCATAGGTTTATAAGCGTCAGTTCATGAGAAGTTTATCTGCTGAGCTTTCATAGGATCCTGTCCTCAGCTGAGCAAGTACTCCATACTCTAGTGTTTTGCCTCCCGTGGATGAGCAGGTACTCGCTGCTCCTGGAACTTTCATCTCCGTATTACGTTGTTTACACCTGAGGCTCCAGCCTAAATCTGAGCATTTCAATGACATATTCTGGTTACAAGCAACAGTTTCATATTTTTCTTTTATTTTGTTCTAATTGCTGTATATTTTCATTGCTATAAAAGGCCAAATGCCATAATGTATTAACAAGGGCTGGAATGTAAAAAACAAACAAACCATTTACTCCTTGTATTATGTTATGTGTGAGACCACAAATATTAAACCCATCTATGGTTTTTGGAGCTGCTGCAATCCCTGCACAAAGATGCCCTTAGCTAACCGTGATCTTCAATCTCTCTTAAAGGGACAGTCAAGTCCAAAAAAAACTTTCATGATTCAAATAGGGCATGTAATTTTAAACAACTTTCCAATTTACTTTTATCACAAATTTTGCTTTGTTCTCTTGGTATTCTTAGTTGAAAGCTAAACCTAGGCGGCTCATGTGTTAATTTCTTAGACCTTGAAGGCCGCCTCTAATCTAAATACATTTTGACAGTTTTTCACCACTAGAGGGTGTTAGTTCATGTGTTTCATATAGATAACATTGAGCTCATGCACGTGAATTTACAGAGGAGTGAGCACTGATTGGCTAAAATGCAAGTCTGTCAAAAAAAACTGAAATAAGGGGGCAGTCTGCAGAGGTTTAGATACAAGGTAATCACAGAGGTAAAATGTGTATATAACTGTGTTGGTTATGCAAAACTGGGGAATGGGGATTATCTATCTTTTAAAACAACAAACATTCTGGTGTTGACTGTCTCTTTAAAGTCTGACTGTAGCTGTGTGCACATTCCCATGAAGTAGGCACTCAGCTAAGGGAGAATTGTCTCGGCTCAGGTATTATGGCCCCAGTTGAGCATGTCCTCAGTTGAACTTTCATTAGCAAGAAGCATGCCCTCAGCTGAGATCTAAGTGGCAGGAGGCCTCTTAGCTAAGCTCATGTTCCCAGGAAGTATGCCCTTGCTGAGCTCACATTTGTAGGAATTACATCACCAGCTGACCTCAAGTTGTCACAAAGGGTGCTGTCAGATGAACTCTTTGTAGAAACTTAGCTGAATACACATTCTCAAGAAACATTACCAGGAAACATGCTCTCAGCTGAGCTTGCAATCCTAGGAAACCGTGCCCTCAGCTAAGCTCAAACCCCCAGGGAGCGTGCCCTCAGCTAAGCTCAAACCCCCAGGAAGCGTGCCCCCAGCTAAGCTCACATCCCCAGGGAGCGTGCCCTCAGCTAAGCTCACACCCCCAGGAAGCGTGCCCTCGGTTAAGCTCACATCCCCAGGAAGCGTGCCCTCGGTTAAGCTCACATCCCCAGGAAGCGTGCCCTCGGTTAAGCTCACATCCCCAGGAAGCGTGCCCTCGGTTAAGCTCACATCCCCAGGAAGCGTGCCCTCGGTTAAGCTCACATCCCCAGGGAGCGTGCCCTCGGCTAAGCTCACATCCCCAGGGAGCATGCCCTCGGCTAAGCTCACATCCCCAGGGAGCGTGCCCTCGGCTAAGCTCACATCCCCAGGGGGCGGGCCCTCGGCTAAGCTCACATGCCCAGGGAGCATGCCCTCGGCTAAGCTCACATGCCCAGGGAGCATGCCCTCGGCTAAGCTCACATCCCCAGGGAGCGTGCCCTCGGCTAAGCTCACATCCCTAGGGAGCGTGCCCTCGGCTAAGCTCACATGCCCAGGGGGCGGGCCCTCGGCTAAGCTCACATGCCCAGGGAGCATGCCCTCAGCTAAGTTCACATCCCAAAGAAGCGTGCCCTCAACTAAGCTCACATCCCAAGGGAGCATGCCCTCGGCTAAGCTCACATCCCCAGGGGGCGGGCCCTCGGCTAAGCTCACATCCCCAGGGAGCGTGCCCTCGGCTAAGCTCACATCCTCAGGGAGCGTGCCCTCGGCTAAGCTCACATCCCCAGGGAGCGTGCCCTCGGCTAAGCTCACATCCCCAGGGAGCGTGCCCTCGGCTAAGCTCACATCCCCAGGGAGCGTGCCCTCGGCTAAGCTCACATCCCCAGGGGGCGTGCCCTCGGCTAAGCTCACATCCCCAGGGGGCGTGCCCTCGGCTAAGCTCACATCCCCAGGGGGCGTGCCCTCGGCTAAGCTCACATCCCCAGGGGGCGTGCCCTCGGCTAAGCTCACATCCCCAGGGGGCGTGCCCTCGTCTAAGCTCACATCCCCAGGGGGCGTGCCCTCGTCTAAGCTCACATCCCCAAGGGGCCTGCCCTCGGCTACGCTCACATCCCCAGGGGGCGTGCCCTCGGCTACGCTCACATCCCCAGGGGGCGTGCCCTCGGCTAAGCTCACATCCCCAGGGGGCGTGCCCTCGGCTAAGCTCACATCCCCAGGGAGCGTGCCCTCGGCTAAGCTCACATCCCCAGGGAGCGGGCCCTCGGCTAAGCTCACATCCCCACGGAGCGGGCCCTCGGCTAAGCTCACATCCCCAGGGAGCGGGCCCTCGGCTAAGCTCACATCCCCAGGGAGCGTGCCCTCGGCTAAGCTCATTACCATAGTTACCTTATCAGATGCACTCATTTCTCCTGGGCTTACTACCTCCTAATTGTTTCAAAATGTTATTGTGCTGCTCATGTTCTAAGCTGCAAGCCACAGGCACGACTGTTCATGTTAAGAGATCCGGCCCTTCTCTGATGGTACTAACAATAAAGCTCTGTTTTGTAACCCTGTTCTCTTCCTTCTTTATGTACAAGACAAGGTTCACCACTCATACAGTTATGGATACCTGAGAGCATTTATTTTGTGTTACTATAGAATAACTCATCAGCCAAGTCTTAAAGCTTTTACAACAAATGAACATCCTTATTGCAGCAATTATTTTTCAATATCCAAACCCCACCCATCAATTACCTTATTTTGAGGAGCCAATCTGGGCTTTAGTCTGCAGACAACAAGGTTAGACACAGTCATAAAATTAGTATAAAATGCAATTGCTCTGCAGGTGATCAATCCAATTAGCTTTGAGAGGTCAGCATTTGGCACTTTTCAAGATATTAAAATTAGAAATGGCTCATTTTTCAGAACCTAATCACATGGAAGGGGGCAAAATAAATAAAGAAAATATATTGCAATGTTTTATTATGCATAACTAAACATTTTATATAAAAATCTCAGGGTTTACTGTCCCTTTAATACGGCTAGTTTGTGCCTTGTGTCACATTCTTCTTAAAGGGACAGTAAACACTAAATAAATGCTAGATAGAATGATGCATTCAAAGAAAACATTATTCTGAGAATAACATGTAGATTTATTTTTTAAAGTTTCATTCAGTGTTTAAATATTGACAAAATAAGTGTAAAGTTTTAGGGCACGATCCGATATACGGCGTAGTTTTCGGCACAAGCGTAGGAACCCGCGCCGCCCGTAATTTCACCTCGCACATCGGGCTATTACATATACGGAGCCGGCATTTCCTAAATGAGAAACTAGTGAAGTCCAGAAATAAGCGTAAGTACAAATTTCTGGAGTCGCCAGGGACTTACGCCACTTTCAAAACTGCCGGCGCCTAAAAAAAGTAACTAAAATAACAAATCTCCCGTAAAAGTCTAACATGCCTCCCAAAAATAAGCCCGACACGTAAGACCCCTATTTATACTTAGTTGATATTTATTTATTAAGTAGTGTTAGTTTTATTTACATTTAATAGTAATGTTAGAATTTTGTAAATTAGGTACATTTAGTTCATTTAGGGGGTGTTAGGTTAGGGGCTAGCTTTATTGCGTTGTGGGCTATGGTGGTTTAGGGGTTAATAGACTTTATTAGTTATTGTGGTTGACAGGTAGATAGACATTGCGCATGCGTTAGGTGTTAGTTGATTTTGCAGGCATTTTAGGGAGTTACGGTGCTTTTTAGTCAGTGCAAGGGTTGCTGCGCCTGCAATTTGTGGCGAGATGAAATGGA